>NC_087259.1:6010000-6310000 GCF_037042905.1 Lytechinus pictus
TTTTTTGTTTGATAGACCATCCTCATCTGAAACCTATGACGGGTCAATAGAACTAGTTATGAGTATACCAGTCATTAGCAAATTTGACTGTTAGCTGAAGAAGCGCCGTGGTGTAGCAGTTCTGACTCTCGCCTTGTAATCAGAGGGTCGTGTGTTCGAATCCCACCATGGTCTAGCGTCATTTGGCAAGGCGTCAATCCACACTTTGCCACTCTCACCCAGGTGCTAATTGGGTACCGGTAGGAAACAACGGTTGGTTTGGCAAGTTTGCGCCTAACAGGCTGCTTGAAATGTTATGAATCCAGTGACCGGGTAATAATAATTGTGAAGCACTTTAAACAGTCGTAGATTGATAAAGCGCTATATAAATGCCAATTATTATTAAATAGATAACTGGTCACGTGATAAATTTCAGCCAATCAGCTGATAAGGATCAATATCATCATTTCATGATATACAAATACTGTACTACACTCTTGAAACAAATCAGTCAAATTGACTAGACCAGTGGTCAGCTGGGTGCAACTGATATGGCAATCACTGATAGTCACAGAATGATTCTGTTCTAGTAAAATACGATTAGAAAATAGTCAAATATGACTAGAATACCAGTTGCACCCAGCTGACCCTATTAACTAGTCATTTTTGACTGATTTGTTTTTAGAGTGTACATCAAAGTAGTCAGTCATCACCTTCATATCCCCAGTGACCACGATACCGGCAGCGATGTAGGCCTTAAAGGGTTTTTTTTTTTCAAATTGAGATTCAAATACGTATTCATTTCCAAAGAAATATGATATTAAAATTGGATTATTACATCGTTTACATTTGATAAAATCACTGGCGTACTGTGGTGGGCTTGAGGGCCATCGTCCCCAAAAGTTACTCTCTCATCTTTTCCTTAAAGGGATGGTCTGGGCTGAAATATCTATATCTTAATACATAGATTAGAATTCGCTGAGCAAAATGCCGAAATTTTCATCAAAATTAGATAACAAATAATTAAGTTATTGAAGTTTTAAGTTTAGCAATATTTTGTGAAAACAGTCGTCATGAATATTCATTAGGTGGGCTGATGATGTCACATCCCCACTTTCCGTTTTCTTATGTTATTACATAAAATCATAATTTCTTCATTATTTCATACTTGTGTGAATAATATGTTTCCCTTATAATGAAATAAGTTGCAGCAATAAATATCTAATGCACTAAATCAGTTGTCAATCCAATTTTTCTAGTTCTTGGAAATTTTTTTTTGAATAAACCTAATTTCATATAATAAAATACAAAAGAACAAGTGGGGATGTAACACCATCAGCCCAACTAATGAATATTCATGATGACTGTTTTCACAAAATATTGCTAAACTTTAAAATTCAATAACTTTATTTGTTATCCGATTTTGATGAAATTTTTGGCATTTTGCTCAGTGAATTCTACTCTATATATTAAGATATAAATACTTTCAGCCCGGACCATCCCTTTAACATGTTTAATAACAACTAAATGAATTTAGGATGTTTATGTTCAAGAGCGCTTAATTGTTGTGTACCCTCTCTATCTCTATTCCTCTCTCTCTACCAATCCAGGTAGGCTGACAACTAGAGCATCAAAATATGCAATTCATCGCTAAATGTTTACATTATCAGCACATCAGCCATTCAAAGTGGGATCTCTCTTTTTCACGTCGCATGCCACATGCAGCTATCAAAACAAGCAAGTGTTTATAAGAAAAATGTGATATAATATTGGCATTATTCGCGGCTCAAAATTAATCTTCTGAAAGGCGCTGAAACCATTCTGTATCTCAGAGAATTTTGAACGGGGTGCGGCAAATACCTAGCACCTATATATCATTCAATTTTGATTGCGCTGCCAAAATAAGTGCTTAAAGTTTTGGCTTCCAGTCAAAACGGATTGAATGTATATTCCATTATTTGTACAAATTCTTCTGACAAATCACTCCGTCAGTTCCAGCACTTATGTTCGGCATAGCACACTCTTAATTCCATGGGGGAATGGCAGTGTGTTAGTTTGGCCCTTTTGCTTCTGTGACCACAAAGATAATACATGGGCCGCGGAACCGGGGAGGGGGCTTCAGCTCCAACTTTTTTCCAAAAACCGTAGAAAAGATCACTGATTGTGAATTTTAGCTTGAGCAGACCCCCCCCCCTCCACTTTCAAACCGTTCCGCAACCCCTACAATAGCTGAATAAATTTTTAAAAAATGCACATCAATAATATAGGCCTATGATAAAACAATGAGGACTCATCACTGCAGTAGTTCAATTATCTGCCATGGAAAGATGGTACGTGTATTTGTAACTGCCTCACTTATTGATTAGTTGATTCCAACTTATATAGTCTCGAGAGAAAAAAAAAGGGATGAAAGCTGTCCATTCTGAAACAATATTCAAGAATGGCGTAAAGCATCCCTCATTCATCTCGGAATAAATATCGAAGAATGTTCTCTGAAGGGAAATCATGGCTTTTCACACTTTTACACAACGATTTCACCTTCCAACGGTAAACTGACGTCACTAGTGACTTGCTACGGCTATATGGTAGTAATTTTTTACCTGATTGCTAAGAAAGCATGAATACTTGTAAGTAAGCAATCAGAGGACCGACGGCTTAAGGTCATCTCCGAAGGACCTGGTCAAGAGGATTTAAATGCCTTACCAAAGGGCACTAGCGCACCAATTGGGAATCGAACCCGGGTCACCGGAATATGAAACCCCCGCTCTACCGACTGAGCTATCGCACCTCCTACATTTCAGCCCTACATTTCAGTCTACATTTCAGCCCTATCAAGTTCTTTAAGAGTATCTAAATGAAAAGGGATATTAAAGTTCACTTCCCAGAGTAACATCAATAATCTTTTTCGATTGAATTGAATGGTTAATCTTGAGTAGTCTATGAAAATTCAGAGTTCATTTTTACACTTCTCCAATGCATTTTCGAGAAATGACTTGTAGAAACTATTGTGAAAAAAAGAGTATGTTTCACTCTTTTCCAATTCCCTTGAGATTTGAACATACTTGCAGAAATCACTGTTTTGATTATGACTGAATACCGAATTTCACAGAGCTTTTTACAACTCTAATCCCGTGTTTGTTTCTAAATAAATCACACTGACAATGTAAAGTGACTATAGTACCCAACACTGAATTTAAACGTTAAACCTTACCTATGTTAGTTTTAAGTCTGAAGTACTTGAATTTAAATTATTTGATACTTAAAGATAACTGTGCATTCTTAAAATAAAATCTAGAGTTCGAATAGTCACTATAACCATGATAACCTTAGCCTGTACCGATTTATTTCGTAGTCCCTGTAATTAAGATGAATTAATACTTTCGAAAAAGAAAGATGCAATTACATTTTTGCTTCTTATCAATACATTATTCTACAATAACTATTATGATTACATATTCTACCTGATATATATAATTTTAATGCGAAAAATTACCCTTTTTATGAAGCATAATAAAACAATAATACAACCGTTGTCAATATGACTTCTTAAGGCATTATGGAGGCAATGAGATTGTTTTCATGTCGCTCATATATTCTTTTATTTTAAAATAAGGCATTTAGAATGAATTTGACATTTTCATACGCAGAATAAAGAACTTTATGAGTTTCTTTTGTAAAATCATGTCTTGGAAAACGTTTTTTATAATCAAACTCCTTTTCGTGTTATTTTTTATTAAAATAATGTCCATAAATAATAACAGTAGACATTGTGACATATTTAATGACACCCATGGTCAGTTTCGGAATATTTACACGTATCCTGTGTGTAGATTTGTTTTGGCTCAATGGATAATTCTCCGGACTTTGAACCACACGTTCTGGGTTCAATTCCCACCTCAGCTAACGCGTCATTTGGAAAGGCCTGTATCTTCATTTGCATCTACATCTCTCCACCTGTGGGTAGTAAATGGATACCCGGTAGGAAGAAATTTCTTGAATGCGTGAACACTCGATATTTTTAGCCGAGCTTAAAGCCGGGTAATAATATGCCTTGCGTAGAAACATTGTATTAAGGGCTATGTAAATGTTGCATGTTATTATAATCATTATTATAATCATCATAATCTCCTTTTTCTTGTTTTTTATAGAAAATAATAAATGGATTAATTTTCAAGATGAATTCATGGATAACATTAAACACGGTTGCACCTGCTATACAGTGCGTATCAAAAAAAGTTTACACTTTGAAAAAGCCCTGGGAATTAAAAAATATACAACATGTGGGTAATTTTTTCACATATAATCTTGGGTTTGGGTCTCATCTATCTAATGAAAGTAAAAGTTATGACAGAATGTTACACTTGAGTGAGCACTGTCCATTTTTGTAAAGCTCGCAGAAATCTGTTTGTGCAGAAATGCTCATTTTCACGTTGTGTCAAGGGGAAAGGGCGAAATCAAACTTACCCCGCGAAACATTTCTATTACATTTCCCTTGCACTTTTAGTCAATCGAAATAAAACGGATACATTCAAGCATTTTGTAACAATTTTGCCACCCAAATTGAAATTTCAACATTTAGTAAGCACAACGTTTACCCTTTTTGTGCCAGCTGGATCTAAGGACATAACTAAATCTGCACAAAAGTTTATATCAGACATCTCCAGCATTTTTTTCACTAAGTTTTTATCATTTAAAGTGAGTTTACATTTCATATTTCTTGTTTCTCCACACTTTTCCATAGCTTGACAATGATTAACAATATGAAAGTCAAGCCTAAGCCATTTCATGTAAATCACAGCTCAGTGTAAAGCAAATATCGTCTCAATGGCCTCGGTGTGTGGGGGAGTGAGGTGGGGCGCAATGCACTCTTCGAAGTGTTTTGGGCAAGGAAACAAGTTTAAAAAGTTAAAAGACATCTTCAAATCAATTTTACTAGCTAAATTCAATATGTTCTTCATGATTAAGGTCTACTTTTATTCACATAACTATTTCAAGGTTCTGCGCAAATCATTTTTCACAAACTTTTCAAAAGTAAGTGGTGCTCACTCAAGCGGAAATATTTCTCGACAGTTATATCGTCATTTGCTTAAATGGATGTGTACCAATGTTAAAATGTGGAAAAATGTTCAGGATATTACAAATGTATAATTGTACAGGATTTTTTCTAAGTTTAAACTTTTTTTTGATACGCACTGTAGAGTAGCATATTAAAGTTGCAAAAGCTCAGTTTGTATTATGAGTGCTGATTTCCGAATTTATATATATTTTGTCGGAGTATTTCATAATTGAATAACCGACAGTCCTAATTCAGGTAACGGTAGGTTTGTTAATGTGTAATAAATATTCTTGTTAAGTTTGCATAGTCACACCGTGTTGAACATCGTATTGGGAATACCCACAGATTGGGAAATATCAACAAAGTGCAATCGAAAAAAGTAGTTTTGCTGAAAACACAGTTTGTCTCTCTCTCTTTCTCTCTCCCCCTCTCTCCATCCTTTTTTCTCTCTTCTCTTTGTTTTTAATCTCTCTCTCCCCCTCTCTCTCTCTCTCTCTGTATCTTTTTTTTTATCTTCCATGCTCTACCGACCCTGAACCTGTCTTCTGAATTCCATTTCTTTTACTGTGTTTGTTGTGAAACCAAATCTCGGTTTCTTTGTGTTCACAATTCAACGCTACAGCACTTTTCATAATAGATCTATTATAGTCGGTGCCCTTGATTATGAATAGAGGATTGTCGCCCACGTCAAAAAAATATTGCGCAAAAATGTAAGGTGTGTTTTATATATCTCTTCTCTCTGTCTCTTCTCCTTCTTCTTCTACTTCTTCTACTTCTTCTTCTTCTTCTTCTTCTCCTTCTCCTTCTTCTTCTACTTCTTCTTCTTCTTCTTCTTCTACTTCTTCTTCTTCTTTTTCTTCTTCTTCTTCTTCTTCTTCTTCTTCTTTGTCTTTATCTTTGTCTTCTTCTTATTCTACTTCTCCTTCTTCTGCTACTTCTTCTTCTTCTTCTTCTTCTTCTTCTTCTTCTTCTTTTTCTTCTTCTTCTTCTTTGTCTTCTTCTTCTACTTCTTCTTCTTCTTTTTCTACTTCTTCTTCTTCTTCTTTGTCTTCTTCTTCTACTTCTTCTTCGTCTTCTACTTACTACCACTAGGTACTACTTTAGTGCTGCTGCCACGGCTGCTGCTGGTGGTGCTACTATAACTACTATTTCTACTACTACTATCACTAAACACTTCTTCTACTACTACTACTACTACTACTACTAATACTACTGCTAGTGCTGCTACTACTACTGCTACTACTACTACTACTACTACTACTACTACTACTACTACTAACTACTAACTAATACGTTTACTACTATACTACCAAGACTATTACTACTACTACTACTACTATTAGCCTATTCTACTTCTACTACTATTTATTTTACTCTTCTTCTTTATAGTAGTATAGCAACAGCAGCAACAGCTCCTTTTTATTTGTTTCTCCCTCCCTCTTTCTCTTTCATCCCTATCTATCTATCTCCTTTCCAGTCTCCTTTTCACCGTAATATCTTCCTTTCCGCCTGTTTTCTCCAAATTTTCTATCCCCTCTCTCTCCCCTCCCCCTCTCTCTCTCTCTATTTCAGTTTGAGAGGGCGCCGATGCATTTTCCCAATTGAAAAAAGTGTTGACTTGTTTTTCTGTCTTGATTCATTTCTATTTTTACAAAACACCTTGTACAATTATCAATTTTTTCTGAATTCTGAATACAAGGTGTGATATGGAATTTTCACTGGATTGCAACTTCTACAGGTTTCCACTTTGCAACTGTAAATGCGTTGTACGTGCATGCACCGCAGTCCTAGAATTGGTTGTGATAGCCATAACATGAATATTTCCTCCTGGGGGTTTTTCAGTCTTGAAATTAAATAACGATAATGATTACTTGGTTTTGAAAAAATAAATAAAGAGATATATAGAGGGGGTGACTCACTTAGAGCATAAATAGAATAGCTAACTTTACTTTTGTAATTAAAAAAACACGGGTTTTCCCCCAAACTGCATGTTTAATGATACAAATTCGTTCAAATCTGATATAGCAAATAGATTTAACTGATTAATGTCAATCAGCCCTTGTAAAAACTTCATTTTTTTAGCCCAAAGACGTTGAAACATGGTTTAATGTATTGGAATGGCCCACGTTTATAAGATAACGTATAGGATATACATTTTGTATCTTGTGGTATTCTAAGCAAACTCGGAGTCATAACAGTAAAATATATCTACCGGAAATGAAAAAAAAAATCCTCCTTGATTCTGTATTGTGTTATTTTAACTGACAGATATATCGTATTTCATAATTTGCTCAATTTTTTAACGTCACTTTCCAATACAAATGCCACAGTTTTTATTTAATATTATGCCATTAATTTTTTCAGTTTTAGTAAGCATATTTTTCACCTGACTAGTATATTGCCGGGAATTAGTCGGCAACCTAACCCGTAAGCTTTTAAAAAATTGTGTGTAGATTTGCCGCTGGCAGTCGACTGGGCCGGATTACAAAAGTATGCAATCAATTATCGATTGTAAATCTATAATTTTTGATGTAAATAATTTTTATATCAGTATGATTGATTGCTTGTTCTATGTTAATAATAGTGTGTTATATTATGAAAGTGTTGTTGCGTAACGCAAAAGAAAATCGAGGGGCCATATATGGCGTATGGAGCAAAGTTTCTGCAAACGAGCGAGGAGAGTGAGCGAAATTTTTACTTTTTCAACACAAAAATCAAATTTCGTGACAGAACTTGACATTCGGTTAATGAGATCATGCACCTTTTCCCCTTTCATTTTTTCTTTTTTGTTTCTTGAACGTGAAACATTTGAGGGCCATGTCCCGAAGCCCCATCCTTTCCGTCTGTTTGCCAGTGATGCCAGTATAGCTTAGCATTGAAATCATGGTGATCTGTAGAAAATTACACGATATGAAGAGAAGAATAATATGGACACTGACGTGGAAGATTTTCTTCACTTACAGAGGATAGGGTAAGAGGGGGTGGAAAATATGTATTCTGAGAATCTTTGAATCTACAGTTTCAGACAAAAGGAACATCATGATCCTTGCAAATAAATCAGTGGCGGATCCAGGGGGGGGGGCATTTCCAGCCCGTGCCCCCCCCCTTGAGAGTCATAGTTAATGTTTTTTTAATGCATTATGTCGTTCATACAGAGGAGAGGGTAAGAGGGGGTACAAAATATGTATTCTGAGAATCTTTTCATCTATAGTTTCAGACAAAAAGGAACATCACGATCCTTACAAATAAATCAGTGGCGGATCCAGGGGGGGGGGGGGGCATTTCCAGCCCGTGCCCCCCTTGAGAGTCATAGTTAATGTTTTTTAATGCATCATGTCGTTCATACGTAAGTTTGCCCCCTCCCCCTTTTGAGAGTCACAGCAAATAATTTTTGATAGGAATATGTTGTTCATACACAATGTGAGGACCCTTTTTTTTTGCTTGTCAAAGTTTCCCTGGGAAAATGAGCCCCCCCCCCCCTTGGAAAATCCGGAATCCGCCCCTGACATAAATGATTCACGTTTCGTTGGGGTTGGAAGTGACTTTTAATGGAAAATTTCACCTGAAACGATCAAAAAGGTTACGCCTCGTCCTTGATGCGTAACAGTCAGCGTTAGTGACAGTAGAATAAATATTATCAATGAAAATTCAATATGGCCCTCAATTACCCAACCTAAAAGGTTCTCATAGCCTTTCAGTAAATTCCCGTGGCAGCCTTTGAAATATGACAAAGCACTGACATTTATAACGAAGGAATACTTGACATCGAAAAGTGAAAACTTATGCCACCATGACAATACCTTCGTTTTTGGTTATGAAAATAATGGAAAAGAGTGGTCATCAGTGGCGAAATGGGCCATAAAATTTGAAGGGGCGAGATATTGCGTATCGGGCAAAATATATAAAAAGTTGCGAGCGAGCGAAGCGAGAGAGCAAAAATTTCGTGATAGATTTTAACATAACAGTCCAAAAATATATATTTCACACTACTTTCTTTCCTTTTTTTTTTTTTTTCTCAGTCGTGATTTCTTTTATTTTTGGCGGGGCAGGGGCAAGCGCCCTGCCAAATCCCTCCCATCTGTACGTCACGGGGGGGGGGGGGCATTTCCGATAAATACATGTAGATGGGTTAATTGGGATACAGGGGTTAAGTGTCCCTTTTATTATCATTCATTTGTTTAAGAATGCGCATCAAGTTTTAGTAAATATATATAAAGATTGACAATTTTAAAACTTCATAGTCGGGTGAAATATAACCGCGGAATCATCCTAAAAGGCATGTGTTAAAAAAATGAAAAAGCTGTTAAACGTGGCTTAAATTTATTATTGAATTGAAGTTTCGAAATGTAGAATCCCATTTATTTTAATTTTGGTACTACGGAGCATGGAATACGACAACAGTTTCAAGATTTAATATCTGTACTAAGCTTTATCGGCAAACGGTTGTAACGTTGAGATAAGGTTTCCTAATGAACTTTATTAAGAAAAAAATTTTACCGAGAAAGAGAGAAAGAGAAAGAAGGAGAGGAAAAAATTGAGAAAGGGGGAGGGAGAGAGCACTTAATCTGTTACATGAAAAGTTTAATATTTTACAAAGAATCAATAAACAAAATGGAATATTACCGTACTATACATTTGTAAGATTCGACTATCGGAAAATGATTTTGATATGATTCACATTAGTGGTTGTTAAACTTAAAACTTAAGGAAAGAAAATATAAATTGTTTAGCGAAATTCAAACAACATCAAAATGAAAAGGGCATATAGCTGTGGTGGGAAACAGACTGCCCTTACGAAATCGTTTAATTTAAAGTTTAAAAATAGTTTAAGGGGGAGACGGTATTGGATTGGTGGCATATTCCTTATGTTTGTGATCAAAATATATTTTATATGGAATGCGATAGGAATTACGAGGACAAAATTGCTATTGAAAAGGGCCATAGCTTTTGCAAAAAAATAAAGCAAAATCACCAGTTGCCCTTGTTCTTTCCTTTCCCCATTATTTTCTTTTTTTGAGGAGATATAGTTTCATTCCTGCCTTGACGAGAGAATAAAAGTTTGAATTAATTTCAGTTAATTGTAAAGGTCCGGTTCATATACACAAAACTGTTGGCATTATTTTGGTGACTCTATTCTGTTGTAAGTTGTAATAAGGTGCAAACCAATAGGAAATGCAGTGTATTTGGAATGGGAGTCAGTGGATGACAATGACTCGAGTTGAGGATAAGAAAGGGGTAAAGAGTGGATCTCTGATATGCCATCAATAACGTCAACTATGTTTCAAAGGTATACCCAGGATTTATTTAATGAAGGGGCACGATTCGTAAAAAAAGTCTGGAAACTATAACAAGGAGAATAGTGGACTATTAACGATTAAAAAGCGGGCAGAAGAATTTCCAATCATGGGAAAACTGGTACATGTGCCCCTGTCTCACCCCCCCCCCCCCCCTCT
Source organism: Lytechinus pictus (assembly GCF_037042905.1). NCBI lineage: Eukaryota > Metazoa > Echinodermata > Echinoidea > Temnopleuroida > Toxopneustidae > Lytechinus > Lytechinus pictus. The sequence goes on from NC_087259.1 coordinate 6,020,489, forward strand.
CCCCTGGATCCGCGCCTGCCAGACTTTGTTGAATATGCTTGTGTCGTCTCTGCCGACACCCTGACAACAGCGCCACAACCGTCACCTTCTAAACAAAATAGAGTCTGTCCTTCATAACTTTGCCGTTCTCATCTATGATTGGGCAATTTTACAGAAGAGCAAATGAATGACGTAGGCCTATCGTTTATTTAAAAAAAATCTAAATTTGGAACCATATAGTTTCGGTGCATATCCACCCAGACAAGTCAGAAAGAGTCACAGCGTTTAATGTAATCTTATTATAGGGAGTTCACCGTTCTAGAAAGTTTCTCCGCCTGCTTTGGTATCTGTTTTTGGAAGAATCGCGTCATTTTCTATGTATTCTCTCAAACTTGAAACAAAAACAGTGAAACTCATAAAAGGAAGGCATCTTTCTGATCGAATCAGATTTTTTAAGCGAAATATCTGAATTGGAAAGCGAAAAACATATTTGAGAATCAATTATTTTGAATCCTGACGCCGGTTGTAAAATTTCATAATTTTTTTTTGGCGAGGATTTCAAAGGGAACGAGTTTGGCTTGAAAAATATTATTTTGAAGAAAAAAAAAACACTTGAGTAGAAATGGCATCTGTACGAGATTGTAGCACTTCAGCCAGTGTCGACTTCAGCACATCGACCGAAGCACAGACGGGAACGAACATCTCCGAAATCAGCACGAACACTGCTTCGCTCAACCTCCGAGATTCGACATCGCAGATGGATGGCCCAACGATGATGAACACCATGGCCCAGGCGAAACCGACAACGGACACGGCGATGTCAGGCATCGGGCCGGCCACGGACGACGCGTCGACGTTCATTTCACCAGACGGAAAGGACTTCTCCACGCAGTCGAACGCGACGACGACCTGGAACGACTTCGGAACGAGCACCAACAACATGGCATCGGTGAAAACCGCTGGGATTATGACGTCGCCGACTAGGAAGACGAACGCGACGTCGCAGTTCCACTCGACCACGAGTTCGTCATCGACAATGTCGGCACCTCCTATGATGGATGGCGGTACGTCCCCACAGATGACGGGGAGTTCGACGAGGGAGACGCAGTATGAATCCTCGTCTACCATCAGCAGGTCGATTAATACAAGAGAGTGAAGCTTATTTTCTGAAAAAGCAAATAAATTTTCTTCGGGTTGGGGAGGGGTACATTTCTTGTAAATATCTTAAAGATACATGATTTAAACCATCATTTACGTGTATATCACAGGCCTAATGAGTATATATATTATGTTTAAGCGTATTATCGAAATTAACTTGTATTTCTAACATGATCGCATCAAATAGCACATACTATGTGGCATAAGGCTATTATCATGTTGCCTGCGTGTTAATATATAGATTACTAAATTTGTATTCAAATTATCTGTAAATAGAAAATAGAAAAATCAAAGGTTCTTATTAGTGATTTGGGGTAGGGCTTTCGGAGACTTTGATATGCACCCCTGCAAAGATACAGATAATCACATGAAAGTTTACTAGTTTGTTATATTAACGTTTTGATTGTACAGCTTCACGTACTAGTATTAAGAAACTGAATTAATGTCTGCCATTTTTTACCAATAGAGGGCATGTATCTATTTATCAGTTAAAATAATAGTTTGATTCTATTTATCTTATATACAATCATGAGCAACCGACCGACATTAATTTATCACGTTATTCAATATTTTGTTCTTTTTTTTCTTTTCCTAAGTTTAATTTGGATATACAAAAAAATAAACTACTCTATTATTATATCTAGGTAGCTTTATGTCGTTTATAAAACTGTATATTACGCGATTTGTTATATTCATTTCACATTTGAAGTTATTCAAAAATATTCAAAGTTGTTCTTGATAACGGTGATATATTTTGCACAATTGATCATAGGAAGAAAGAAGTCAGAAGATTCGAAAGAAAGTAGGACCTTGGGCAGAAATCACAATCAATAGAAGCAAGTGTGAGAATATGCGTTCAGTCGCGCCCGTTTGCTGTTTCAAGCTATTCTTTTTCTCTTTCACATGTCAAAATTCATACTTCAGTTGTGGCGAAACCCGAGAGTATACAAAATTAGAGTTCTGAATTTGGTCCAATTGCATTGTCATTCTAATGTTAAGAATTTAGTGTGTTTTTAATCAAAGTTTAGTAAATAAATGCATGTTAAATCTAATGGAATATTTATTTTACAATATGATTTCTTATGTTTTATTGTTCTGTTTAATTTTTTTTACGATACATTATATACCCCAATTAAGTTTTCCAAAACATAATTTATGATCATTATTTGTTTTTTTTTCTATATTTTCTTTATCATCGAAGGCTAATCAAGTTTAAAGTGAAATGTAGCAGAAAATTAAAAATTTGTAAAAAAAAAAAATCATTTTAATGTTTTCTCGTTCATTATATCATTTCTATTGTTGAAAACTGTCATTTTATCATATTAGCGCCGTTTTATTGGTTTTAGAGGGAATATACCGTTGCAGTAGGGGAATGAGTAAAAAAAAATGAGGGGTAGTATGTGACGTACAGAGGTGTCTAGTCTGGAGCGAGCGAATCGAGTGAGCCAAAAATTCGACCGTTTTAAAATGAACAGATCTTAACATGATATATACAGAATACTTCTTACTTTACCTCTTTCCTTTTATTTATTTTTTTCTATTTTTTTGCGGGTGGGGTGCGAGGCATTCAGAGAGAGGGGGGAGAGTGTGCACCTGGTACAGACAGAGAGGAGGGGTATAAAGAACGAGAGAGAGAGAGATAGAAGAATGTGAGGAAAGAGAGGAGGGAGAGAGAGAGAGAGACGCAAAGAAAAGGGGGTGAATAAACAAGATGAAAGAGAGAAGGGGTATAGAAATAAATTTGTGAAAATATATATGCAAAAAGGAAAGCGTGTGGAAGCCGGAGGTGTGGGAGTTGTGGTACCAGTGTGGAGACACAACATTTGCTCCGGGCCTTATTTCGTCTAAGATATAGGGTTAGGGTTAGAGTTGCAATAGGGTTTTATGTTAGGTTTAGGATTGGGTTTAGGGTAGGGTTTAGTGTAAAATCCAGGGATGAAGTTGGTCATTCCATTCGTGTCTTGAATTTACAGCGGAGCAATTGTCGCCGGAGCAAATGTCATGGAACCAAAGGTGTATATGTTTGATATTTGGTATTCAAACCAACTACAGTACCATGGTAGCAACTTCTACATGTTGTAAACGTTATGGCAAGGATCATATACAGGGGCCCGGAACATTGGATTCAGTGGCCTAATGTACCAAAAATAGCCTATGATGCAAAATTTCAATTAAAAAAAAAACTCCAGAAATGTTGACCCATTTAATACAAAGATCTAATCTTTGTGATAGATTTTGACATATTTTTCGTACCTTGTCTCTTTTTTTTTCTCTCTCTTTATAGAGAAAATTCGGAGAGGGGGGGTCCTTTGTCCCCAAGCTCCCCCATTGGTACATCAGTGATTGGATATAAGAAAAGATGAAATTAGGATGTAAAATAAGAAAATTACATGTATGACATTTTAAAATTTCACTTCATTTCACAAAACAGTTATCTTGGTTGGCATACTGCTGAGGGAACGGATTATACGTCACCCACTCAGTATTTCATTTTTATTCTATCACCTGAAAAATTAAAAACTGTAATTTTTTCTCAATAAAATAAAAAAACAATTCCTCCCTGATCATGTGATATTGTCATAATTGAACCTATGGTAATTTAAAGAAGAGTTTCCTTATTGTCAAATCTGTTGAAGTTGAAATATATTCAAACAATGAATAAACAGAAATAATGATTATGTAGTATCATTAACTTTCCCATTTGAAATATCACCATTTTGTGTATATAACTCTTTTGTGAAAAAAAACCTTTAAAAACGTCATAACCGCCTTATTTTCTTAAATTGCATTTGTTTCCTTTTTCTCTTTTCATTCAAATCAACAATTTTGCTGTTAAACGCATGACTGCTTCATATTAACAGTTCACATAAATGTATTGCCAATCGTAGCCATATAACATCGATCAGTCATGCATAAAATAAAAATAAAATACCAAGAAACTATCTGTTGAACTGTACTCAATCAGGAACATACAATGTAGTACCAAGTGCACATCCAGAAAAGTTGGGATTTTCATTTGTTGCTTGTCAGACTTTCGGGGATAAACACCTGCTTGATTTTTATAAGATCCACCTCCCCCCCCCCCCCAAAAAAAAAAGCCCAGGGCTTCCTCTCAATTTCCTGAAATCCTGGATCTACACCTGATAATGATCACAACTCACCTAACAACAATAATATTATTCATACATCCTTTCACACAACAAAAATATGTATTAAAAAAGAGATATTATTATAAATCTCATATATTTGGTTCAATTTTCAAAAATCGTCTGTTATAAATAACCATTCTTCTTGGCATTGTCATGTCGAAGCTGAACATTACATGTTTATCCGTCTAACAGAACAGAAAGGCATAGTACATGTATGATGTTTGATTCAAACATCATACAGTTTGAAAATACAATATACTGGTTAGCCTGTTGAATATATCTTCAGCTGAACATGTTTCCATTAAATCAGTTTAAATCATATTATTTTAAATGGAATAACATTTTATTTTCCTTTTTTATAATCTTCTGTCATAAAGGAATAATATATTCAGTAATGCAAGAGAAATGAGCGTGTGTAACAAAAATATTACTGCCCCAATTGTAGAACTTGTTGAATCAAAACACAAAATATACAACAAAACACTTTCAAAATTTCAAGACATATTAAAGTCTATCTTTAGTTTTGGAGAATCCCCCTAAATGGCATATCACTATTCCAATTCAGGAGCCCGCTTCATAAAGGACTTGCAACTGTTGCAACTTTGTCATTTAATGGCAACTACCATGGTAACAGAGCTCATCAGCCAATCAGAATCAAGGTTTCCATGGTAATTGCCATAATGGCAAAGTTACAACAGTTGCAAGTCCTTTATGAAACGGGGCCCAGTACTAGATTATATCAATACATGTGCCCCCAAAGGGTTAATGTATGAAGGATATTAACTAAAACTGTGTTTTATTGGATAATTTACCAATTTTACATCAACATTTAATTTAATCAGGTGGGCGTTTCATAAAGCTGTTCATAAGTTAAGAGCGACTTTAAGAATGACTGGTGATCCTTTCTTATGGCGAATGGTATATTCATTAGCGATGGTTTTGCACGTAAGAAAGGATCACCAGTCATTCTTAAAGTCGCTCTTAACTTAAGAACAGCTTTATGAAACGGCCCCCTGGTGGCGAATCAAAATGAAATATCTGCATACATGTATTTATGTCTTGTTTACATAAATACAACCCCCTCTCAAGCATGTAATGGGCTGAAAATTTCAGGATATAATCTTTGCCCGTGGCTTTCTAATATCCAATTACTAAATCTGTAAAATAGGTGCTTGAAGAGCTATTTGAAATAAAATAAAAGCGATTCAGAGAGAGGGTGCTAGATGCCAAATTAAAACTGTAACGAATGAAAGAAAGAAAAATTTAAAGTTATAATATTGGAATATTTGATTATACTCAAGTATAATCCACATTACTAATCCTATAACAAAGCTTTAGACAGACTTTAAAAGCTATCACAGAATTGAAAGGGAAGTCCACCCTGATAAAGAAAAATAAGTTCTTAACAAAAATAGCAGAAAATATAGAGAAAAATATTGATGAAGAATTGATGAAAATCCATCAAAGAATTAAGGAGTTGTGAATTTTTAAAGCTTCGGGATTGTGATGTCACATACACCAGCTCCTCCATATTTTGTGGAAAATATATTTTCCCCATAAACTTGAAAGTGACTTCATCTGTGTGGTGGATATGTCATCAGACTCATCATTTCATACCCATTTCTGTAAGAATAATATTTGTATTTCCTCATATTCCATTACAAGATTGGAATTCATGGAATTTACATTACATGATATATGGGGAAGCTGCCTGTATATGACGTCATAAAATAGAAACTTCAAGATTTATGACTTTCTTAGATTTTATGGATTCTCATCAAAACTTTGACTACATTTCTCTCAATTTTTTCTTCTTTCATCAAAACCAACTTATTGTCAGGGTAAACATCCCCTTTGAGCATGATCTAGAATACTTGCCCAAATCAACCTTCTATAAACTGTAAAACATTTAACCAAGTTGACGCTTTTTTTTTAGACCAGGTGGTGGTTCACAAAGATTTAAGTGTGACTTGGGGTCGCACTTAAATTTCAGTTGCGTGCGACATGCATTATATAACGTATCACTGCATTGGTCAGATCATGCGCACAGGGGGCGCACTACTGCATATCCATCACTCAGATTACGCGTTAAATAACATAAAATGTGCGCATTGACGTTGAAGCATGACTCTAATACCATGGTCACATTTACTCTACGGCGGCCGTACGGCGAGTCGAAAACAGCCGTTTTATTAATTTTGTACAAACCACCTCTATGTAGCTCGTACATAAAATGTGAAAATAGCTGTTTTCGACTCGCCGTACGGCCGCCGTAGAGCAAATGTGACCAAGGTATAAGTCACACTTACTCTTCCTGTGAAACACCCCCCTCCCCCTCCACCTGAACGTTTGACTAGAATGTTGACTTAAATTGCTGTCTCAACTGTATCATGAAAGAACGATTTCTATGAAATTATTAAAGAAAATAAAGCATAAAATGATAGCTTTGGAATTTTAGAGCAAGTGGGTCCATTGAACCTGATGAATTTAAAATCTAAATCTCATACAGGAAATATTTAGGAAAAATATTAAGTCGTCAACAATACATCCCAAAAATGATGTACAAGTAGTTTCACACTTCTTTATCCAATCAACCCACTTAGATATTTTCCACAAAGTCATGAATATTAAGCTAAAAATGTTAATGTTAAATGGTATCAATTTACATTTAAGAATTTAGTTAAATTCTACCACTATAAGTGTTGACTTTTTTGCTACGAGCTCAACAGAAGTATGACTGAATCACCCATCATCTTGTCTCTTTTGAGATTTGTTTTATATCAAAATAATTCTGGAGATGCATGGTCATGAAGGTCATCCACAAGAGTTCATCCTTAACATGGTTAATTGCACCTCTATATTCTCCAACCTGATTTTAGGGGTGAAATCTGTGAACATGACATAAGCAGCTTCTTCTTCTTAGTATCAGTGGAAATAAGGATCAACTTCAAGTGAGAGTGAACTGTGTGTGGTCTCTCATTGACTGTGTGATATAAATACATAGTCTTAAAATATATGTTTTCAGATATCTACTAATACTAAAGAGAATAAATTGACCTATAATTGTATTCGTATAGAGAAACTAAAATGTTTTGAGATGATAAGAAATTGTTTTGCTACTTGTTAACATAATTATTGCGGTATATAAATGTATTGAGTAATTAATGAGCATGTTATCATTTAAGTGGGTCTAGACTACACTAGCATTATTGGTCAGGAAACTAGCCATGTATGAGTAGATGAGGACTCGAGATGGCGCTATTGGTTCGTATCTGCTTTATATACTTGAATGGTGAGCGTCCTTTCAGATAGAAACATGTTTTAATTGAGGCTCTACAAATCGGTACACGTGTTCAAACTCAGTTCGGCATCTCAACCATGTACATCAAGATCCATCATAGACCATGGATCTGATGTCAACACTTGTCCAAGACTCAAACATCAGGTAGCACTGCCAGAATTGGGCATACTGCTGGCAGGAGAATGGCAAATTTGGACATGTTCATGATCTTGCTGGACATGTCCTGTATGTATTTCATAATCCCGCATGAACATCTGTTCTCAGCATCCAACCAGCACGATCCAGGTTGCTTCTGAAATCCAAATTATGCTGCTGCATGTTCCCTGGAAAATAATACAAGATACAAACAAAATTACAACAGTTTATTCGGTGTCTCACATTAACAGAATACGACCACAATAAAAATGAAATCACAAATGAAAGTACTAGCAACATGATGATAAAGCAAGATGGAGTGGCAATGTATGTATTTCCAAATCAAATGTAACTTTGGAGTTAAAAATCATGTAACTACCGTACAGTGGCAAAGCCAAACTGCCCCCCCCCCCCCTTGTTAATGTGAAACAGTGCAATCCATGTCTATTGATTCATTAGACTCTGATTATGTCGCTGATCATAACATTTAAAAGGCATTTCATGTTTGTCATTATTAATTAGATCTATCATCATAAATCACCATCAAATATCATTATCATCTTAATGAACTTTTCATTATTGATCTATAAACTTAATTATTTGAATTTAATAATTTCTGAAAGACATTAGCGTTAACTTAAGGTCTTTCTACAAAATGAATAGACCAAAAGCTTCAGTCTTTCTATTCTATTTTGGTTGTTCCGCTGAACTGCGTTGGCTCCAATGGGGATGATAGTAAATGTCAGAAATTGTTAAATAAATCCCCAGAAACGACGGTTCTTCCTGTCTACAAAATGAACTTAATTGAATTGAAAGACATGCAATGCAATGGCAAATAATTTATAACGTTAGAAAGGTCTCTAGTCTAGGCTATCTAGCAGTGTCAGTGCCAGTGGCACTTCTTACTAGGCCAGAGACTAGTTTGAATTGTTGACTTTGTTTGACTGCATACGAATTTACGGTAGACAGTCGATTGATTAATATTAATAATTAACATGATTAATGACATTTCTAATATTATCATGGAAATATATACTCAACAAACAAGCAGCTTACTAATTAGTAGAGTCACTCGCCACCTCTAAATTCTCCAATTCGACTTGAAGTAGATGGAACAGGTCTGGGATCGAATCCAATCCGTGCACGAATCCTTTCATCGCGGGTCTTCGCGTCAACAACCTCGCCAGCGGGAACTACAGTTTCTTGGTGGGCCGCTGCCCCGTTGGATGTGCCTGCCTGTCCGTTCTTTTCAGTTGGGCTCAAGCCCACAACTTGTTCCACTCTTCTTTTTTGTTCCAGCTCCTTTTTAATGTTATCGAATTCCTCGAGATCTTCCAACTTCAGTACAATACGCGTGGGTCCTCTTTTGATCATGTCTGTAGTATAATTTGTAGTTTATTGTTGGCTTAGTGAAGTCAAGGTCAAACTCGTTAAAAAACGGTTTACTTTCGCGTTCGCACATGCAAACAGTCTGAAGTTATAGAATAAATTCCGTCTGTGTGTGTGTATTTGAGTTTTGTCAGACGTGTATCAATCAGAAATGATTATTTACGTCTGGGACCGACCTTTAACGTCACCATCCGAAAGACGTGACCAGGGCTCGAACCTCTGCATCAATTTGTAACTTCCCCACATAGCTTGGATTACAGGCGCACGCCACAACGCCCACAACACAACGTCGAAACAAGTAACCCAGGACAACGGTGTCGTTGATTAATTTTTCATTTTCGTGCATATAATTCCCCCCCCCCCCCCCCTCTTCCCCATTTTTTATCCATGACCTTTGAAAAAAAATAATAATAACAATAATAATTACAATAATTATAATTAAAATAATTATAATTTAAAAAAAATAAAAAAATAAATAAAGGGGGAAAAATCAGCAAAAAAGTCTACTTGAATGATAGCTATTTGGGGGAGCAACAATAAAAAAAATCATTGGGAAACCCGGCGGGAAACTCTTGAATGCATGGATCTGATAGCTATATAGAAGTAGGCCCAAACTTAGAACTTATTGGACGGGTTGTAGCTCAGCGAAATAGGATAGCCTAGGTATTATTGATGCAAGCGTCAAGCGTGAGCTGAAAATTGTTTGCAGTGACTCATGAAAGGGATGGGCCTATAACTCACAAATCAAAAAAAAAACGAGCGCGAAAAGCGCGAGCTAAAAATTTTGAATATTCCGACCTGAAAACTTGATTCTTATTTCAAATATCGTAACTGACTGTGCCATGGACCAGTGATGGCCTGTTGGTAGGGCCTACATACAGTCACTGACCAGCAATCAGCAGTGGCGTAACAGGCGGGGGCGGGGGGCAAGCTGCCCCCCCCCCCCTGGCGGATTTCACCGGGAAAATAAAAGAAAAACGGGGAAAAGAAGGGAGAAAAAAGGGAAAGGGGAAGGAAAGGGGAAAAGGAAAGGAGGAGAAGGAAAGGGAAAGGGAAAGGGAAAAGGGAAAAGAAAACGAAGACTAAAAACATTGTTTTTAAATGGAAAAGGAAGGAAAGCGGGAAAATGTACGAAAGAAAAACATTTGAGAAAGAACAAATCATTCCGAAATAGGCCTCTGTAATGCAATAACACGGTGGGAAATACATTAAAAGATGACAAAATGGCAAACAATAGCGGGAAACGAAGTCAGAATATTATTAATCAAAAGCTTAATTGGAACACAAAGAAAAGGGACAAGAAAAAAAATAATAACACGACCGGGCTGCCGATGATTGAAATTATAAAGAGCGGGAAGAAAGATGGACTGCATACAACATTGTGCTATAAGCTTGCTATTATGCAAATAAGCTATAACGCCCCCTTTCAATCACGTTCAATTACTGGCAGTGGCATACAGGCGCGGGGGGGGGGGGGTCTTCCACACCCAAGAGGAAATTATAGGAGACAACGTATAATGAAATGAATGGAAACAATGAAATGTGTAATTTGCTGAATATAATGGAAAAATCATAACATAATTAGAATTTAATTTCAATAGGCAATTTTTTCCAGCTCGCTTTACACGCTGGCGACTTTTTACAAATTTTTCCCACATTGCTATGTTTTGCCCCCTCAAAATATTTGGTTCATTACGCAACTGGGTTGAATAAATAAAGTGTTGTGTAATTAGCTATATTCTGTATATGTCCGCGATTTGATTAAAATAGCGGCAATCTGCGAGGTTTAAATGACTTTGATATCAAGCAGTTCCGGGGGCTCCGCCCCGGACCCCAACCACACAGCACTGCGTATGGAAGGGTTGGGCCATGGCCCAAAAAAGTTCTACAAACAAGGACAAAAAAGGAGGAAAGAAAAGCAAAGGAGAATTGTATAGGATATGATTTTATTTACTGAATATGATGTTTAAAAAATATCTCAAAGTTAGATTCTCATGAAAAGGTGATTTTTTTTTCGCCCGCTTCGCTCGCTCGGGACTTATATAAAGCAGCATGTTAGCACATGTGCTATACTGCGCCCCTCGCTTTTTGTTTTGTTTTTTGTTTGTTTTTACTCTTCACACTCCTGCCGCAAAGAATACTGTTCACAGTGGCGTACAGACCACAAAAAAGGAATCTAAAGAGAAAAGACTGAAATATATTATTTTCTGGATATTATGTCAAAATCTATCACAAAATTGAATTTTTGTATTAAAAAGGTCAAATTCTTGCGCGCTCGCTTCGCTCGCTCGCAACTTGTTTTCAAAGATAAATTCTGCCCGATACGCAATATCTGGCCTTCTCAAAATAGTCGCCTCATTACACCATTACGCCTGTTCATATACCATGATATGACCGGGAAATTTTTGTCTCTCGCCCCCCCCCCCCCCTGGCCACCGATCCCTGTTACGCCGCTGGCAATCAGTGGATAAGAGGTTCAAATCCTGGTTGAGCCCTGGATTTTTCTGACATTATCAGATCGATCAATGTGATTTTACTCACTAATTGAAAGCCATAAATTGTCAATTCATTTTGGATGCGAGAAATTAAATTCTGCAAGTATAGGCGAAGTAGCAGATTATGCAGAAGTGCAGAACTGAATTGAAACATGCAAATTGACTAGTATTTTAAACATTTTTTTTCCTTAATGTTCCTTTTTGCGCTTTTTTTTTACTTTGCCTATTCTCCTTTTTTTTACCTTTTCATTTTTGCGTCCCCCTGAAAGTGGTACCCGGGGCACGTGCCCCCCTGCACCTTTCCCCCCCCCCCAGATACGCCACTAAGGGTGACAGTGGTACAGAAATGCTGACTGCTGCTCGGATTCACTGCACTCTTTAAAGGTCAAGTCCACCCCAGAAAAATGTTGATATGAATAAATAAAGAAAAATCAAACTAGCATAATGCTGAAAATTTCATCAAAATCGAATGTAAAATAAGAAAGTTATAGCATTTTAAAGTTTTGCTTAATTTTCACAAAACAGTGATATGCACAACTAGGTGAGTCAGTCGATGATGTCCATCACTCACTATTTCTTTTGTTTTTTATTGTTTGAATTACACAATTTTTCATTTTTTACAGATTTGACAATAAGGACCAACTTGACTGAACCATATAGCATAAAACAATGCTATCTACACATGTTCAGAGAGGAATTAATCATTGTTTCACTTGACAATGAGGAGAAAATTAGAATATTTCGTATTTCATATAATAAAATACAAAAGAAATAGTGAGTGGATGACGTCATCAGTCTCCCAGACCAGGGGAGTGTTTCATCAACATTTTCATCCGACAAGTTGTCAGATCTGACATCTTTCTCTGATGTTGATTGGCTGAGAGGTACTGTTACTATGGTAACTGTCGGATAAAATGGGACTTGTCGGATAAAACGTCCGACAAGTCCTTTCACGAAACGCCCCCCTGGATGTGAATAGAACTGGGGAGCGTTTCATGAAAGGACTTGTCGGACGTTTTATCTGACAAGTCCCATTTGATCCGACAGTTACTTATAGTAACAGTGCCTCTCAGCCAATCAGAATCAAGGAAAGATGTCAGATCTGACAACTTGTCAGACAAAAATGTTGATGAAACGGTCCCCTGTTTTGAGAAATCAAGCGAAACTTTAAAATGTCATAACTTTCTTATTTTACATCCGATTTTGATGAAATTTTCATTGTTATGTTTTTTAGATTTTTCTCTTTTTATTCAAATCATTTTTTTGTTGGGGTGGACTTGTCCTTTAAGAATCTCGGGTAAATATATCGGCGAAATTTCTTTCATGGAGGGGGGCGATACCTAGACCAAAAGCTTCAGTCTCTGTATTTTGGTTGTTCCGCTGAACTACGTTGGCTCCAATTACAGTAAAATGTCAGAAATTGTTGAATAAATCCCCAGAAACGACGGTTATTCCTGTCTAGGCGATACCATACTTTAATTTCTGGTATAATTAGTCGACAAGTTCAGCAGAAACCCCACTTTGTTTGAGGTGAGTTAATTACTTTATATTTTGCCTAGAATGTGTAAATATGGAATTAAATCGTTGATTTCAATAAAAATTATTATGTTTGATATACGACGGCCGAATTTGAGTGAATATATTTGATTTTATACGCCCTTAGATCTAAAAAAAAGAATAAATTTGTTTTTGATTGTGTTATTGCAATGCCGGGAAATGAGCTCAGTCCGAGGTACTGGATTCTGTGTAACGTTAAAGTTAACCTTTCGGCGCAGTTTCGCACTGCACCTGCCGATTTCGAGCAAATTTCCCCACCAGGTCTGCAGGAATTGTTCACAAATGTCATGGCAAGTCTGTCAGTCACATTTCGAGGTCAACGAACAATATACCCACTGTTTTTCCAAATAATGCGATCTGGAACGACTGTATTTTCGGCTCCGATCTCGACACCTGTCCTAATTAATTCATAATTGATAATTCTCAGTCTGACATTTTGCTTGGCTTCGCCGTAATGTTGATATGGACTGAATTTAGCGGCCAAAAGATTTGCCAGCGGCAGTTTGTTTGCCACATGTTTTTATGATCTAAATTGGTCGCTAACTTCTTCAGACCATATCAAAATTATGGCGAAGCAAATCGATGTCTGACTCTGAGCTGAACTCTTGAACGATGAGGTCGAGAAGGAAGCCGATATACAGCGGTTCCCGATCGCAATATTTCGGAAAAGCGGTAGGCATATTAACCTTGAAATGTGATTGAGGGACTTGCTCCTTTGTGTAACAGTTTTTTTTTTTACATAGGATAGTCTGTACAGAACATAGTTAACAACCATAAGTGCTAATTTATATCAAATTTGAGAAGTAAAATCAAGACAGGTCCACTCATTCAATGAACAAGGTTATGATATAACCTTGTTCTTTGTTAGTACTCCATCAGTCCATGTCAGGAAAAAAAGGTTGGCAAGCCAATTATGTTTGGCTTATCTTCTCTTAGTCTTTGGAACAAACGCTTGATTTTTTTACACTGTCATGTCAGATTCCATTACAGCTAATCATCATATAACTTGGCTCTTAAGTAAATTTGATTCTTTTAATTAATTACTTTTAATTATTTTTTCTAAATTGAAAATAGAGATTGAAAAATGAAAATTTTCTTGCCATATTACTTTCCACCAATAGAGGGCGTATACAAATATATGCCCAAAATTCAAGTTTTTGAGTGCTCTGGTGAATACTAATAAAATTATTCCCAAGTTACAATGAAAAATAAATTGCAACAGTGGAAATTAGTATTTTTGGTCACAAAAGTGTTCTATAAATGATTTTCTAAAGACAAGTGTGTGTTGTGTGCTGCAATGGCATACCATAGTCCTACCTGTAGATTCCCCACACTCCACAGGCAGGATGGTTGCAGTGAATGGGTCTAACTTTTCTGGTGTAGATCTAGTATATTGCTATAAGTTTAATTTCTTGGATCTAACTTCCATGGAATGAATATTAAATTCTTATTAATTTATAACTGAAAGAAATGATTTATGTGTAACCTTCAAGAGCAAGATTTAAATATGTGTCATCATGACAGTGTATAAAGCAACTGCACCTTAGATTAGTATGCTTATGCGTAGACAGCTGGCAGCAGTCTGTTTCGAGGAGTTTTTAAACATTTTTTATTTTTTTTAATTTCTCCTCGTAAACAGACGGCTCGCTATCGTGCAGCCACCATTAGGGGACTTACAATGCAAAATCCCCCCGTCGGGGCTCTTCAATTTTTGTCTTTAATGAATCAAACTTATGAAAATTAAAGCGACCGAAATGGAAATTAATATTCCCTCTTGGCTTTAATTGCCAAAACACGGGGAAAATCAAGTTAAAAGGAACAAAAACAGTGACTTACCTCGGCTGTCGCGCAACTTCACTGCCCTGTTTTATCCAAACTTAATACACATAAACATATGGCCATTAGTCCCCTGTACAGATCGCGCTAGAACTTCGGTCTCTGTATTTGGTGAGTGAAGCCAACGGAGTTCAGCTGAACAACCAACATAACATAGACCGAAGCTTTTGGTCTAGCTTATGCGAAGCCTTAACTCAGACTCAAGAGTGCAAGAGCATAGCAGGACTTGGATCTATGGAAAGCTTTGCTGGTTGATCTTTAAACTATGTATTTCCTTCCTTAAGTTTTTTCTTCTGGTAATTTTCTTCCCCCCCCCCATATTTCTGATGAAAATCAATAAGAGATATTAAAAAAGGGACAGTCATTAAGTAACAAGTTTACCCCGCCATATGATAATATGATGCAAAAAAATGCATTTTAGATATCTTATTACATATTCATATATATTTAGTTGTATTTCTTTCCTTCTTTTCTTTTTTCAACAAAGGAATAAGGTACGGATGATGGCTGATTTCAAGGTAGCTCGCAAGGCGTGGCGATCTTTGAGTGGTTTGTTCGCAGTCTACAAACCAGAAGGACTATCAACTCAGAAAGTCAAACATATTGTGAAGTCTACTCTCCTACAAGGTAAAAAAAACAGTCACTGTATCATGAAGAAAATTAGTCATAGATGAGAATGTTAAACAAAATCAATATAACTTCATATATATGTGGAGCGTTTTGGCCCAGTGGATTAGTCTCCGGACTTTGAAACAGAGGGTCGTGGGTTCGAATCCCAGCCATGGCGTAATTTCCTTCGGCAAGAAATTTATCCACACTGTGCTGCACTTGACCCAGATGAGGTGAATGGGTACCCGGTAGGATTTTTCCTCGAACCCTTTAGCGCCTATTAATATGGCAGCTCGGCTACAGCCGGGGTAATAATATGATACCATGTATCAAAGCGCAGTTGAGTATATGCACGTAGTAACTGCGCTATATAAATGGACATATTATTATTATAACTTCGTCATTGTAACAACTTTGAGACAGGTCTGTAAATCTGAACTGAAGACCTCTCTTTTCCAGCAACTGTGAACAGTCTGTGACGTAATTGAATGTGTTTTCAGAAATAAATGGGGCTACATAAGTGCTATTTATCATCAATATTTTTTGTTTCAAACTATTATAAGCCCTATCAAATTAACATTTCGACAATGTGGACCCGGTAAAACCACTCTGGAACACTGCCTGCATCAGAAATCCGGTTACACCATATTCTTAGGTTCTTTACATCATTGATGCTTTGTGCAAATATGAATCCTGACCAGACTACATTACTCAGACTCTTTGCACACTCTTTGTGGATGTCATTTATTTTTCTTGATTATTAACCCATTGCTCACTGGTACTGGGACTCCTTCAGTTGCTATTTTCACAAGTCTTTTCGCCATCCCTCACAAATGTACAGAGCTGAATGCGCTGAAGCAGCGACCGCAGAACACGCTGGTGAAGATTGTCCCGGAGACCGATGCCCGGTTGACTGCCGCCAACCCTGGTGCCTTGAAGGCTGTGGAGGTACCCAGCTACACAGATCATCCTATGGTGAGGGGACCGGCCTACAGGGACATTGCTGTTTCCGTGGTGTCCTTGGGACTGGACACCAAGGCGTGTGGTGTTATGGGTAAGTAGACAGCGAATTACCTGAAGCAGGGAAAAAATTACACGGGGGCTTGGGGGGATTTTGCCCTGGAAATTTTTTTTTTAAGGGTTCCTGAAATTCTCCCTTCATTGCAGTGTTTAAGCCTATCCCATGTTTCAGATTTAGGCGATTGGTTGTGAAATGTAGCTCCCCGAAAATGAAAAAGAAATTAATTTTTGCCTGACCTGAGGTATTCGGATTCTTAAAACTCTTTCTTAGGCTTTTTACCAGAAGTCAGAGCCGCATCTTTCATGCAGGAATCCTGGGAGTGTATTTTCATTGCTAACCCTCACACTTCATCACAGAAAAAAAAAACGATGGGGAATGCAGGAAACCCTCTGTGAATGTGAAGATGCATGCACATAACGTCTTTCCTAGCAGGATTTGTATCAGGGCCCCATCTTACAAAGAGTTACGATTGATCCGATCGATCTCAACTTTATGGAAATCCAGCAATGTCATATTTTTTTCTACAGGAAATTTTCACAATATTCTTTACAAAAAAGGAAAACACACTAAATTTTCAAAAAGGCAATTGATGTATGAACATACAGGGTATCTAGAAAATATTTTGAACAAACATGCATTTGGGAATGGGGGGACTGGGCATAATTTTCACCCATTTCCATTGTTCCAAAAGACTAAAAGCTTTGATATGGTTGAGCATACTAAGTGTCAATGCAGGGAAGGTCTCAAGTTAATTCTCCCAAAGCGTTTTGTTCACAACTGAGGATGGTTCGGTAATGGTGTTTATTTTCCTTGAGGTAATTTATGCTCTTAGAGTCCATTTCTTGATTACAATGCAAAAGACCAGAGGAGCTGGTTCAAGAAAATTGTAATCGGCATCAAACACCAAAGTATGTCACAAATAAAGAGCAATTGTTTTGTCATTAAACCGGCACAATTATGCATAGGAACTTGATGTCCGATTTACTAATCTTTTATGCAAGATTATTCAAGTTTCAAGTTTAGTTTATTTCTCCTCATGAGATCAGATAAAATACATAATACATAAAATAAACAATGAATAACAATGTATAAAATCACAATGTACATCAAATAAGTCATAGAAAATGAGGAGGGAAGTGGCAAAGAGAGGAAGATACCTTGTGACAGGCCAACTTATTACAAAAAAATAACTTAAACATAAAAACATGGTTAAAGATGTGAAATATGGAACTGTATTGGCATCCAGCATTACTGTTGCATCTCTTGCCAAAATAAGTGTTTTCTTCCCTTATTTTGAGTTTAGTCTTGGCTGTACGGGATGGAAGGAAGCTCGTCAATCAGTACCAAGCAGCGAGATTACCGCGGCAGTACACCGTAAGAGGGCGCTTTGGGGTGGCAACGGACACACACGACAGTGAAGGCAAGATTTGGCAGAAGACAACATATAGTGAGTTTCTGAGAGATTCGAGAACCGATCTTATGTCCTAATGCAAGAATGTTCTTGCTTATTTACACTGACTGGAGAAATAGAACATGTCGGGGGTGTTATAGTTCAATTTTTTTAGCTTGTGCTATTTCAGCTATTTTCATTTGTGGTTACTCTTACCCTTGACAATTACACTGCCGTCCCATGACAAAAGGAAGCAACTCTGTGGAAAGGGTTTCTTAGTAAATGAGGAAATATATCATCTTTTTTTTTTTTTTGGTCTAAATATGTAGAATTTCGAAACATCTATATTTCAGAAATTAGGAGCAGTGTGACTCCAATTCGTTTAGCATTATACATAGAGAGCATACAAAAAATATCTTAAATCAAGAAAAAGGTCAATTTTTAAGAAAATCAGAGTTGCTTCCTTTTTGTCATGGGAATTCTGGGAATGATGAATTCTTCATCTGGTCTATGAACATATTTTTAAAGGTGCCGCCTATATGGCTGCTCAGGTACAGCTGGGGCGGAGTATGATTTATGCATATAGTAAATGCGCTATACAAATGGATCTATAGTATTACCGTATTCAGGATTTGCTGAGGTGGCAACATCTCTTGTCTATAAAAAGGTTTAATCTAAGTCGCCTTTTTGTTATACTTACAAGATTATCTACTGAGTGCTATTCTGTCTAAGTCTCTTCCAAATTCCAGTGCTTCATTCATGTGTTATGACAAATGATAATGGCACTATAAGAGTTTTAAGAAGAGGTACACGTTAACATCACCTCTCTCTCTCTATCTCTCCCTCACTTTCTTTGTATCTCTCCGTCTCTCCCCCTCTCCTGTACATGATATCTTCTTATTCCATCTTCATTCCACAGACCACATCAACATGGAGAAGCTGGATCGCATCACTTCCAGAATCCACCGCAGCTACCAGCGGGAACTGATCCGCCAGTCTGGCGTGGACGTCCACAGCCAGGAGGCCTACGAGCTGGCAGTGAGGGGGCTGCTACACCCCGTAGGAAGGACGAACCCTCTTCTGACGGACGTCGCATGTACCATGTTTGAGCCTCCAGTGTTTGAGCTAGGTATGTAGTTTCTAAAGAAAATAATTTACAAGCATCTCCAATCATATTGGGTGGTTTTAAGGACAGTGAGCAACTTCCTGTTTTCCAGCTGTTTTTTAGAAACGGCTAAAAACATCAAATTTTGTCCATCTAAGATTTATCCTTAATAATTAGGGTATGAACCAGCTACAAAACAGCAAATTTATTCCGTTTTTTGCACAGCTTGGTGTACTGTGGTGTACGGTGTCGGGTTATTCTTATATCACTGTTAGTTGGTGTTGGTGTTGAGGGTGTGAGTTAAGCCAATGAACTGTGCTCTAACACTGTCCTTAGTGGTATTAATTCCTTAACACCCAGTAGTCTATTCTGAACACCAGCTTCATTTCATGTTGGGTATTGTGACTGGTTAGGGGTTTGCCCTTTCACTGGTTGTCACTCTCTGTCAGTTAGCAGAGTAACAGTTGTCAGTGATTGAAAAAAAAAATGAAATATTTCTCTTGTCTTTTATATGATTTTAGACCTGTGTGTCTTCACTTCATGGTATTTTATTTTAGTTAAGCAATAGACACATTTATATTTCATGTTGAATTTTCAGAGGTTACCACCTATGCGGACACGGCTCAGTACCTCCGGAAAGTCATCCATGATATTGGCCAAGAACTCAAGTCCTCGGCCATTGCCACCCAAGTAAGAAGGACACACGACGGACCATTTAACATCGACAATGCCCTGCTCAAGAAACATTGGAAGCTAAATCACATAGCCGACGCCATCAAGGAATGTCAGCCGTTAGTTCGGCCTTCAGAACTCGTCCCAGTTAGTCAGGGTCGAGATGCTGTTGGGGTGATGCAGGGGGTAGACCAAAAGTGGAATCAGGTTTATCAGGATTGACAGGACAGTCATGAAGACTACTGCTAACCAGAAGTGTCAGTCAGTGGTTATACCTTCAGAGCTTCAGGGTCGGAAGGCTTTTAAGATAATGCAGAAGGTAGAAGAGAAGTGCTATCAAGTTTATTAGGAGTGTGATAGGAGAGTATTGAAGACTAACAGGAAAGTGTGCCAATTAATGAAGCATTGAGGTGGTCCCAGTTAGTCAGTTTCAGATGACTGTTTGGTGATGTGAGAACCATTCATAGGTGGAAGTAAAGAGTGATGAGACAGTATTGAAAACTACTGCCATCTTGGAATGTCGGCCATGGGATAAACCATTAGGGTGGTCCTGGTTAGTCAGGGTCAGAAGACTGTTAAGGTGATGCGAGTGACAGACTATAGGTGTAAGCTGGTCCATCAGGATTGAGGGGACAGTATTGAAGTCTGCTTCCATTCTGGAGTGTCGGCCGGGGATAAACCGTTAAGGTGGTCCCGGTTAGTCAGGGCTGGAAGACTAACGGTGATGCGAGTGACAGACCATAGGTGTAAGTGAGTCCATCAGGATTGAGGGGACCGTATTGAAGACTGCTGTATTGAAGACTGCTTCCATTCTGGAATGTCGGCCTCTTGTTAAACCATCAGACCTGGTGCTGATTTGAGAGGGAAGTAAGCTAGAGGGGTCATTGTTCGACGGCAAGGGCCAAGCCTTTTGAACTGATTTTCTTAATGTGCAATTACACTAATACATGGTTCGAGACCAACCAGGGAACCTACAGCTAAAATTCTATTTGAGGAGCTGGATAAGAGAGGATGGTTGAATTGCCCAGTCTAACGATCACCTGAATGCTAACTTTGAAATATCTCTTTGGATTGAGGTGGGAGGTGGCGAATCACAAAATCAGAAAAATTTATAAGTTGATTTTTAAAACCTATGAGGTATTTAATAAACTTTATGATCTCAAGAACCCATGTACCCGTATACTGATTCCGTAATTCTGTTTCTTGTAAGTTTATGCTCTGAAAATTTATCAAAATCCTAGGATTTGGTCTTGTGTAATCAGGTATATGTCCTTTTTTTCTGAATCTCACTCTTTTTCTCTCCCTTTCTCATCTCCAAGTTTCCCCCATATTATTCACACTTGCCAATTCCCTCCTTTCTTAATACCCCTACTCTTTTCTGCATGCCTTTATATTGCTTCGTCTGTTTTTCTCTTCCTTTCTCAGATTTTTTTTGTTACCCACCTCGCCATTTCTTTGTCATTTCCATTTTCCAACTCTCTCCGTCCCTCCTTGTCAGAGTTGTTAATAGAGAGAGAGTTCGGCCAACCCTGGCTGTTTCGATGGGTTATCAACATCGTGCATATTGCTGTTAGGCAGGCCCAATTCAAAGGAAATTGCGCCATGTTGGTAACCCATTGAAACCGGGTTGGCCAAACTCTATTTATGGCTCTGCTCTTTGTAATGGAATAGCGCCATCTGTGGCGAGAGACAGTGTAGTGCACATGATTGGTCCAGATAACTTGGCTGAACCCAAAAGTAGACAAGTTTGAAAGCCTCCGATTTAAGTAGTTGTGATACTGTGATTTAGTTATCAGTTACAGTAGTAGAGGAAATGACCCTCCCTCCTTTCTACTTGTCTCTCGTTATTCTGCCAGTCCATTCCCTTCTTACACACTGCATCCAACACCCCCCCCCCCAACTCTTTCTTCCCCAACTGTCTCTCTCCCATTTTTATATCATTGGTTTATAAGCCAGCTCACGGTTAGCTCATGATCAACTTTTCTCAAAACTGACCTTCATGATTTTTATTAGGATGAGCACTAACATTTTCAAATGAAGATGTTGCGTAAGTTTTCCCGGCAAAGCATTCAAATTCTTTGAATGAAAGGCATTGTATAGACCTGTGCTGACCGCACACAAACGTTGTTAGCCTTTAATACAGAGCACCAACAGTAAGCCCAGTCCAGATTGTGAAGTCAGAACATTTATTTCAGTGTGTAAGTAATACATTGATGTAACATTAGACATTGCTGCCACAATACCGGTTGTAACATGGCCCTGTTAGCGCTAACGTTTCTGTGTGGTCAGTACAGGTGACTAGAATAGTACATCAGGGGTAAAGTTTGGAAATCTGTCTGTTTTATTGTCTGCTTTTGGCACACTTGACTACTGTTTGGGCTTAATTCTGTCAAATACCAGTGATTATGAAGACTTTCATACTCCTCAGCTTGGATGTGATAAAAAGATTATTTTAAAAGGAATACTAGTACATGAAAAATCACCAAATCACAAATGCCTATGTCAGTGAATTTGAAAACCAGCTTCCTGGTTTATCTCAATAACTGACGTTTAACTGCTCGTGCGCAGTTTTAAAGTGATCATTTCACTTTGTTCTGATTAAAAAAATTCTCATTTTGGTTCTTGAAAATGGGCTAAACATTAGGCTTGTAGTGTACAAATACCATCCTAAAAGTTTCAAAGTATTTTATCTACAGGATCAATTTTAAAACCTTGGAGATGTAAACCAAAGTTTGAAAATAATTGGGAGTTGGTTTCAATGACTTCATGTATGTGTATAGAGCGAATCTGTGCAACACAACACATCAACTCTAGATGAAACCAGCATGACCTACATACAGTGTGTACAAGGTATACACTGAATGTACAGTGCAGCTAATAATAGCATGTGTATAGGAGATACACAGAGCAGAAGGCAGTCAACATAGCCAACGGACTTTTTGAATTGGAGAAAACAGGTCATAAGCTGGAACCCATCTACTAGACGGTTCTCAAAATCAAGCTAATAAATTGCTACTTGTATCTAAATTAGAGTTTTTCCTCCTATATTGTGGTCTGTTTCAGGGTTTTTGAGGACAAATACAGGCACTCATACACATCTTTCGTCTCACTGTGAGAATTTTTTTAATCAGCTGCTCACAAAGTTAAACGATCCCTTTAAACCATGAACAGGCTTATTTTGATGTTTTTCAGTTTGTGCTACATTGCCATCTTCATCCAGAGCCCTGGAGCATAAAGCTCAGCACTTTAATCAGTGAACTGATTTGAACAATTCATTACCTTGAACATTGTGTACAATCAATCACACAAATCGTTCATACGATCAAGCGCTAGGCCTTGTGTTACTTGGCCCCAGTTAGACTGTCATCTAGGCGGAGGCTGCAGCTTTATTTTTATCTGATGCTGTTATACAAAACGTCAGTGTGGGGTTTCAAAATGTCAAAATAACAGTCCTGCCTCTGCAATACGTCTGATGCAGAACACTACGCACCAAAGCACCGACCGCCTATACACTCCGGTCTTGCGTTCTTGTTGCTGTCTGTCCACGAATGTCACCTGGCAGGTTTTTGTAACAAAAAACTCGCAGAGAATCCTAGTCGATAAAAAGCAAGAACTAGCGCTAGACTGGAGTGTATAGGGGGTGGATGCTAACCACAGTGATTAGTCTACAAACGTATTGCTTGCATTTCGCCTAACACCATCCGACTCGTAAAATGCAAAGACAACGCTGCAGCCTCCGCCTATGCCCAAGTGGGCTCTTGCTCAATAGAAAATATTCAGATTGAGATCGATATACAAAACGTAATAAAAAATCACATATATAGATACAATCAATTCTTTTATTGTGAATATTCATTTTATTGCAGTTCCCAAATTTCAAAACTATCAATAAATAAATCAGTTGAATTACAATGCAGTACCTAATATTAACCACAAAATGCAGCCTAATTACAAGGACATTACAGAAAAGGTGACGGCTTACAAACAAGACAAAAACTTGTGTGAAGTGTGCCTTCCTTTCTATCAGAAAGTCAAAATGTGCAACAAAAACATAATACTATAAATTTCTGACATATGTGCCGAAGAAATACAAAATAATGGGTAAAAAGTAATGACAAGACAATGAAGAGTATATAATCTTCTAAAATAAACATATTTACTTTTAAAAATATATATTGATTACATAACACACAAGGCACACACATCCAACATTGATTTTATGAGTTCCATATACAAGATATCTCCATACAATAAGAATATTCAATTCTAAAAAAGGTAATATGCTGAGGCTATATAAATTGTCATAAATTTACAAGATTTACAAATAGATAATTATAAATTGTCTAAAATATTAACCTCCATATGGATTTATGTACAACCATGCACAGTATAGCAAAAATATACAATGCAATGTTTCAATTTGGGTCAAATTACATCATTCATCAAATATATAAAATTTGAAAAAATTGTTAATAGTAGACATGATAAAACACAAAAGAGATTGTGACATACTAGGTTGCCTCATTTGCATACTGATCAGGATGTGCATAAAATTCTTTTGTGAAAATAGAGGTGAAAATGCCATAATAGACCAGTTCATAGTTACTTCATGGACAATTTGGTCAAATGACCTTTCATTTCTTTCATTATGATAGGCAGATTTCAAAGCAAGATATTATGTAAGCATGCCTTACATAGCAGGATGAAGAAATTGAATAGACCAGGTGACTAGAATAGCACTTCAATGAACACTTTATGAAGGTATTTGTTGCATTTCTACTTTGAATGCATATCAAAGCATGTTGCCGATGTACTTGGCAAACTGTGAAATACCAGTCGTTCGTGGACGCATTGTTGTTTTTTGTGGATGTAAATGAAAAACACAATTCAAAAGAATAGATTGAATAATCAAGACGTCAAAGTTGGTGCTTATCTCATTAAATTTTAAACCACCATGTCACTTTAGTACCAATGACCTTCCTCTGATCATGCGCAGAAAGGAACTACGAAACGGCTTATTATAATAAAAGGCATTTGTATATCGCCATCTATCTAGATATAAATCTATTCCAAGGCACAATAATTCACAAGTTCAAATAAAACACTAACTAATTTGAATTGACTGCTAACAGACAAAATGAGACTACCAACACAGAACGAGCACATGAAAAGGTACTGCCTATCAAAAACGGTCTTAAGATCTCTCTAAAAAGTACAAACACATAAAAATTTATCACACGAATTAAGTACAAACATAAGTGTGCAGATTTGAGCACTCATATAATCTTATAAAATCTTTGAAAAACAGAATTTCATTCTGACATAACACAAGGATCATATACTAATGATGTTTATCACTTTTTTCCCCTTTTTTTTTGGGGGGGTAACTAATATATATTTTGCACCATTTCTGAATATACAAGTGGAAAATGCACACATGTCATTAAATAATGATTGATTAGATTGCCCCAGTAAAATTCTCACAGAAAAATAATCACATTTTATGATAATGATGGCAGGGCAATTTGATTTAAATGCTACCTAATTCACATCAAATGAAGTTTGATCATAACCTTCATTAATAATGGTGATCCTGAAAAAATATGAACTTTTTGAAATAATAATCCAACATCTAATCAACTAAATATACTAGGCCATCTCCATCAGCCCTGAATTTTCAAATTCTTCCTCTAAATCTGACCCAGCGTGTCATACTGCTATTAAGAGTCTCAAGATTAAGGAGCTTTCGTATAAAGTTTCGTGTGGGATAACAGATACTAGATATACGACAATGACTGCCATTGGGTGGTACAATGTTTCCATCCTGCGAATAAATCGCTTTTATTTTTTGGGACCAGGGCCCCCGAAACACAAAGAATACTGATTGATCGTACACTTGATTTTTACGATTAATTGTACATTATGGTCTATGCAATCAATCGTTAAAGAATATTCTACGATGATTGCTACGCTTTGCGTTACGGGCCCCTGGGGGTGTTTCACAGAGTTAAGTATGACTTAAAGTCGCACTTAAATGTCCAGTTGCGTGCCGAATAAAAGGCATGGCAATGGTCAGATCATGCTACATGTAATAGGACGCACGCTACTGCGTGTTAATAAGATTGCACGTTGCATATCATAAATGAGTCTCCATTTAAGTGCGACTCTAAGGCATCCTTAAAATTAATCAACAAGATTGTGCATTATATATATCGTATGCACGTCATCACTTAGCATGACTTTAAGTCATTGTGAAACACCCCCAAGGTTTTAAACAACAAAATAGAAGAAACTATACTAACATTTACATCAAAATGATACTGTACGGCAAAGAAGGTATACATGGGCATTAGAAGGCCAAGATTATGAAAGACTGCGTTGTTCTCCTACTGAACTAAATGCCTCGCTTGCTGAAATCTTTGACACATGACCGGGGTACACAGCCTTTTTTACCTTTGACCTCCACTTCCAGCCAGTCACCAGCTACGAATTAAAAGAAAAGAGACGAAAAGGGGAAAAAACACGATTATTATGAAATTTTCATTACAATGTACATTATAATCATAATAATAGATATTTAACGTAAAATAACTAGTATAATTCTCTATGCACTGATATGCCCTCATACGCTGAACAAAGTATTCTTTTACACAAAAATGCTGCAAAATTATGTAAGACACATTATGGTTTCAATTGGCGTCTTATCTTCCTTGACTTTTGCATACTTGCGCTGTCCTTTCCAAAGCTGTACAAGTATGTCCTGCTGGTCCTTGCATAAACTAAACATTTAATGCCCTAAATTTGAAAATGAAATTTAAAAAGAAATTCAATCACCATTCAAAATGCAAGTTGGTACAATGTAATTTTTGAATTAAATGAAATTTCAAAATATAATCCTTGATTGATATAATGCCCATATTTTTTTTTTTTCCAAATGAAAAAAAAAAGGATATCTGTTGCCAATTTGAGAAGTAAATACAGATTAATTTACGTCAATCGGTTAAACGTACCTTCCCCCGTGACGGTGATCAGATCACCTTCTGATACGGACACCTCTCCCTCCACATCGGTCTCGCGAGAGGCTATAACAAGGGCCGTCTTACGCTTGCCCGGCTGGCCGGGGCCTGGACCTTTGGCTGCGCGTGGCTTGAGGTCTGGCTTGAAAGCAAGGATAGGTGGCTGGTTTCCAGCCGGAGTGGGCTTGCTTGGGGTTGCAGGCTTTGGCTTCTCCGATGGAGGTGGTTTTTCCTACAAAAGCAAGCATGTATACACATTAATGATAATAATAATAATTAAAATCTGGATTTATATAGCGTTTTTTACTGAGGATACAAAATGCTAGTATTACCCCAGCTTTAGCTGCACTGCCTATATAGGCACTTATGCATTCAAGCAATTTCTTCCTACCAGGTACCCAATCACCTCACATGGGTCGGGTGCAGCACAATGTGGGTAAATTTCCTGCAGAAGGAAAACACACCATCATGGCAGTGAATTGTACCCAAGTCCCCCATAACTACTAGACCACAACGCCCCCCACCTGAGCATTTAGTAACAACATTCAAGAGAAGAATTTGTTGAGTTTGAAATAGTAAATTCACACCAGTTTTGAGATAATAATGATGTAGTTTTAAATGATGTAGTTTTAAATGCCCAAAAGCACCCTTTTTTCCCCTTCACTTTACAACATACAATCCCAAAAGGAATATGTAGAAGGCCTGTATCAATGCATATTGGACAAAGGGCAAATTTTTTTTTGATCTGGCGGGGGGGAGGGGTGATAGGTAACTATCTCAAACTCTAACAATCATGTACAGATTTCACTTGCTTCAAATTATAATAATTAAAAAAGTGTGTTGATACAGGACTTCTTAAAGAGTACTTTTCATTTCGTTGGCGTTCATCCGAACCATCGTATCAGTCACTCTTGGCCGAAAATTTTCAGCATTTTGCTCTGTGAATTTTACTCTTATTTATTTGGATATAAATATTTCCAGCCCGGACCATCCCTTTACAGTCGATTTTTCTCTGAAATGGGTTTGCACTGTCGTATGTGTGATACATTGGTTCGGATGAACGTCAATGATTTAACATATCATTAATTGACTTGCAATTATCACCTCTTTCTTCTGCACTGTAACAGTGACTGCAGCAGCTCTCCTCACCACGGGCGGGCTATCTGATACAATCTTGACCAACTTGGCTTTGTTACCAACAGGCTTTCCACCGCTGGAAGCAACTTGGTTGTTGTTGGTGTTGAACTGCTTGCGAGGGGGAACAGGGGAGGGGCCACGCTGCGGGGGCAATGGCGGAGGTAGATCTGGTAGTCCAGGACTGGATGACCTCCTCACTGGGTTCAAGAGATTAGCATGAGAAGAGCTAGGAGGGGGTGGAGGAACAGGTCTATCTTGGATCGGGTTGGAACTGCCAGGCTTGGGCCTGGGTGGGAGCTCAGGTTCTGCACTGGACATTGGAGGAGGGGGAACTGGTCTTGCGGAGAGGCTATCAGCAGAGATCTTCCTTTGAGGAGAGCTGGGTGCTGGCCTTGGCGGAAGTTCTGGCATTGATTGGGTTGGTTTAGGAGGAGGTGGTCTTGATGGGAGATCATTCTCAATGTTTTCTCCTGGTATTGTACGTACACGTCTGTTTGACAAATCGTGAGAATCATTCTTTGGTACGGGGATCCCAGGTAATTTGCGGCCTGCATTAGGGGAGGGTGGAACTGCTCTATTGCTCAAGTCACTGATTCTACTTGCAACCGGTGCAGGCCTTGGAGGCAAGTCAGGTTCATCTCTACCAGGAGGTAAGGGAAGTGGTCTGCTTGGAAGTTCTGGAGACGCATTACCAGGTCTAGGTGGGACAGGTCTATCAGCAAGTGATAAGGGCCTACTTGGGACATCAGAATTACTAGGGGCTTGTGGTACCAGCCTCTGAGGTAGATCTGGGCTAATGGATCTCTGGGGAGGTCCAGGTAGTGGTCTTTCCGGAGGGGGAGGACTGCTACATTTTGGTGAAGGCAAAGGCCTAACAGGTGGACGATCTCCTGTCTGTTCAGGAACAGGCCTTAGTGGCACTTGCCTGTCCGGAATTGGACTGCTACGGTTTGGCAATGGTGGAGGTCTGCTTTGTGAAGAATCACTGGTATTTGTTGGGACAGGCCTCTGAGGAAGTGGCCTGTCTGGTACAGGGCTTAAACGACTTGGTGATGGTAAAGGACGACTTGGTGGAAAATCAGGACTACTTCTTTTCCCAGGTTGTTCAGGAAGAGGCCTATCGGGGACAGGACTGAATCGTGTTGGTGACGGTAAAGGACGACTTGGTAGTAAATCAGAACTGTTCTTCTTTCCTGGGCTCACAGGAAGTGGTTTATTAGGTACTGGACTCAAACGAGTGGGTGATGGCAACGGACGACTTGGTGCAAGCTCAGAACTCAACTTCCTACCAGGACTGACAGGAAGTGGTCTTTGAAGGACAGGGCTAACTGGTGCCGGTGCCTCTGGAAGTGATTTATCTGGGTTGAACCCTCCAGACTGTGAAGGCGGAGATCGGCTAGGTGGCTTGGAAGATGTCTGCACAGAATCTACTGTCACTACAGGCATCTTCCAAGGGGCTTGAGTGTCAGGTAGGCTTGGTCTTGGTTGTCTGGAAGGAACTTGTCTGTCTGGAAGAACTAGACTTGATAGATTCTGAACCTTTGGCACTGGCAGGGCTTTTTCTGGTGGTGCTGAAGATGGTGTTGGTGTTTTACTTCTTGGAGTTAATACTGGCACGCCGAGAGAGCTGGATGTTTGAGGCGGGGGAGTAGATGATCCCTAGAAAAATCAGGTAAAGCAAAGAATATAGAAGTTATGTATATTCTATAACGTAGTTGTAAACTATTGATGGAATCAATTATTAAGATGTTGTACTCTTTAAAGATACTGGCTAGTGCTGGGAGACGTGGCACTTAGGATATTTAACATTATCAGCTGAAATAAAAATTACTACAAATATTGATGTATTATCTTTACTACAAACACTGGTAACAACTGTTTGAGCAAAATTGGTTCAGAAACGGCTAAAATGGTGAAATACAAACACTGATTCTTGTACGTGGGTCTCGTACAAAGTCACTTATATGGAGAACCATTGAATTGATATTTCCATTCCTGCAAATGTCTGTATAAATCATAAATAAAAACATATATCTAAAGAACAATTTTCAAAATTATGTTAAAATAATAATAATAATAATGTTTTATTTACCCAGGGTAGCCACTTCAGTTAGAAAACTGCTCTTCCAGTGGGCCCTGCTTGACCGAATATGTTATTATTACCCTTCTCCAATCTAAATGCTGAGCGCCTAGCAAGAAGGCAGAAGGTCCCATTTTTTAAAGTCTTTGGTATTACTCGGCCAGGGATCGAACCCACGACCTCCTGTTCATGAGGCGGACGCTCTACCACTGAACCACCATGCTCGGTGTTGTTAAAAAAAAAAAAAACACTTACTCTTCTCACAGTTGGCAGCTTGGCAACAATCTTAGCCTTGCCAAGGTAATCTTTCCTGTCCAGGTTATCAATTTTTGACTTTGGTGGCTTGAAGAGCAACACCTTTGGAAGCTCATAAAGTTTGAAGGAGCGCCCACTCTGTAGTGAATTAAAAACAATACCAATTATTGCTCATACTACAAGAGAGTACTAGAAGAAAAAAAATTATATCTGTGAAATCGTCAAATTATCGAAAGTCCTTTCCCTGAACATTTATACGCCTTGAAGAGTATCTTCTTCCAAATGATTCAGGATCATTTTCATGTGGTATAAGTTCATGCCTGGATATTTAAAGAGGTATTCTTCCTTGTGATGTAAAATTTGAGTTGCGCCAAAGTAAGGAATGAAAGCAATGACTGAATCAAAGAGTTACGATTGATCCGATCAACCTCAACTATATGGAAATCCATCAATGTCATAATTTTTTTCAACAGGAAATTTGCACAATGTCCTTTATTTACAGAGACAAGCACAAAGAATTTTGAGAAAAAAACAGTAAATGTATGAATATACAACATATCTAGAAAATATTTTGAACAAACATGCATTTTATATGTTGACATTGCTGGCTTTCCATAGTTGTGGTTGATCGGATCAATCGCAAATCTTTGTAAGGGGGTCCAGATGTCAATGAAACCTTATGCTAAAAGAGTAGCGGTAAAGACGGTACAGTTCATTGCAAAATGTGGTTGTTTATTTTCTCCAAAAGTTAACATGGTAATTGTTTAATAAATGTTTCATATACGCTTTTCAGTGATACATAAAAATTAAAAAATGAACGTCATCATAGATGCTGGGTACATCCAGCATCATAGTGCTCACAGTGAAAGCCCTGTAGGAGTCTTCAATCTTTTCGTGTCTTGGATCCGCTTTGCATTCTCTGGCCTCGTCCAATTGGTTCCTGGCCCAGTCCCGTTGGTCTAACTCATTGTAGGCCCAAGCCTGGTTGTGGAGGACCTGTCAAACGATCACATCGAAGATAGATTAATGTAACTTTTACATTTAAAGCAGATCCAAACCAATAGCGCCATCTCAAGTCCTCAACTACTCATACCTGGCCAGTTTCCTGGCCCATAATGCTACATGTAGTGTAGTCTAGCAATATAGACCCACTCGAATGATAACATGGTAATCAACAACTCAATACATTTATACCACAATGATTATGTTACCAAGCAGCAAAATAATTACTTTTCCTCTCAAAACATTTTAGTTTCTCTATACAAATACAATTACAGGTCAATTTATTCTCTGTAGTTCTAGTAGATATCTGAAAACGTATATTTTAAGACTATGTATTTATAACACGCAGTCAATGAGAGACCACACACAGTTCACTCCCCCTTTAATACAAAATGTGTTTTGTCTCAAAATTACATCATATTGGATCATGTAGTGTCCACCAGGCTTTAAAACAAAAACTACAACACACCTCACACTTATGGAGTTTGTACTGTAATCCAAGCTGCTTGTAGTCGATCATCTTCCCTCGAAGGGTCTCTCTCGCCTTCTCAAAGGCATGCCACGCATCGTCACAGTTCCCTACGAGCCCAAGGACCACGCCCGACTGGAAGTGCCCAATAGCGAGGTGGGGATCCCGAGACACCACTTCCTTTAGAGTCTGC
Organism: Lytechinus pictus; assembly: GCF_037042905.1. NCBI lineage: Eukaryota > Metazoa > Echinodermata > Echinoidea > Temnopleuroida > Toxopneustidae > Lytechinus > Lytechinus pictus. The sequence goes on from NC_087259.1 coordinate 6,052,437, forward strand.
AGTGACGAGATATCAAGGGGAAAGACAGAATGGAAAATAAGTTAATGTATTACACAAAACCTGGACCGATATTAACTCTTCGTCCGCTTTGTTCGACTAGAGTCGCATACAGCAGACTGCCAAGTTCGACTCAAGTCACATGCACAATACACACAGAGTGCATTAACTATTTCAACGCGTACTTCGCACCGATGCACAATCGGTGCCGCACGAACTTCGCATTTCACGCTCAAACATTCAGTCCATTGTATTTGTGCGAATTGTGTTGATTTCCCCGGAGGTGGCGGTTTTCGTTCAGCTTTTGTTATTATCCACACTCACAAGGCCTTCGTATGCAGTCGTTTTCACTATAGATTTACATTGCAAATTTTGGAGAAAAACACGTTTTTTTACAGCTATTTTAGTATTGCCATCATGGCTCTGAGGTTATTTTCCGTAGATGAAGCTCATGAACTTATACTGGCGGGCTCTTCAGAGTCACCTGCTTTTGTCATGGATTCGGAGTCAGAGCATGATGAGCCCATGTCATCTCAACGCTGTCCCACCCATAGTAATACAGGTGGTGAGTTGGATATCGATGAAGATGAACAGTTTACTCAAGATTCCGACAGTGAGATTGAGGATGATGATGAACAAGACCAGAATGATGATGAACAAGAATGTATTCCTTCCTTTCTTTCTGACTTTCGTTTGTTCTTTCTTTTTTTCTTCCTCTCATCTATCATTTTACTTTACCTTTTCTTTCTTTCGTTTTTATTGCTTGCTTCCTTTCTTTCCTTCCTTCCTTCTTTGTGTCTTTCCTTCATTATTTGCCTTCCTTCTATCTATCTTTTTACCTTTTTTGTTTGCTTCTTTCTTTCCTTTATCCATTTCCGTTGCTCTTTCTTTCTTTTTTCTTCCTTCTATCTATCAATTTAGTTACATTTTCTTTCTTTTATATTTCTTCCTTCCTTTCTCTCTGTTTTGTTCTTTCTTTTTATCCTTCAGTACTGTCTTTGTCTTTCGTTCATTCTTTCTCTATTGCATGCTTCATTTGTTCCTTTTTTCTTTCTTTCCTTCATTCCTTTATTTCTTTTTTTCTTCTTTCTTTTGTCCTTTCTTAATTTCCCTCTTTCTATCATTCCTTTTTCGTTCATTCTTTCCTCCCATCCTTTCCTTCTTTCTTTCATTCTTTCTTTCTTTTTTTCCTTCCCCTCTCTTTACATTTTACTTTTTCATTCCTTTCTTTCTTTTTTTTTGGGGGGGGGGTAACAACAAAAGACATCAAAATAAACTCTTCTCTTTTTAAAATGTTTTTCTTTATTTTGGGGACCAATACATTTTAGGTTTGGACCAGTAAAAAAATGGAAAACCGGGTATCTACTGGTCCGACATGAACAGGTTGGACCGTTAGAAAAAATTGTTAGCGTGGAGCCCTGCAACTAGCTCCCATAACATGAATGATGTTCCACGATCTTGACCTGGTTGATAAGTATTGGTATTATCTAAGATGCCAAAGAATAAAAAAAATCAATAAATGCACTCAAGGCCCCTCTCAGAGAAAAGAGACAGGATATAGATACAATAGTTCATTGGGTCGCATGGTCATGTACTCTGAATAGGGGGCAGGATATGAGTACAATAAAACACACGTCTCAACCCTAATCATCTCTTTTTCTTTTCTCCTTGATTACTACTTTTCTTTAGAAACATGGTATATGTTTGGTATCAATGGAAAGCTTATGATCCACTCTATAACGACAGTGTTTTATTTGAACACATGGTTATGTAGATTCTTATACACTAGGCTTTGAACATCCTTTACCATAATAGAATCATCTTTCTATGAAATTATGGATTATATACCAATTCCCCCCAAAATTGATACAGTGGGAAAGCCTGTGAAATTTTCTACAACTTTGCTGTGAAGCATTTCCCCTCAAAATGTTGGAGTAAAAAGTTATAGCAAGTTGAAGTAAGCAAGTGTATTTTGTTTACTTCTCCTGATGCCTCCTTGAAAACAATTCAGCACAGAGAGGGTTCATGGCCCAGCGCACAAAGAGTTAAGTCTATTTTACATACACACATACACGATAGTAATGTGTGCATCACATTGTCAATTGTACAGCCAAGCTTTTCTTTACAATCAAAAGCTATTGTAAGCTGAAATAGCATAGTCCATGCAAAACCCCTCTCTAGGTTCCCGGGGGGGGGGGGGGGGGGGGGGGGGGGGCCACTTCCATTGACGAGTGGATACCATGCGCGACCACAGGGTCTTGAAAAGGACCCTAAACACGTATTTTCCATATTCTGAAAATGCACCCCTTAACAAGTATTGACGTGTGAAACCCTTCCCTTAACAAGTATTGGAAACAAATCGATACTCTTAGCAAGTATTCCCTGAAATGAACCCCTAAACAAGCACAGAGATATCATGTTTATTGTTATGTCACGCGTCCGTCGGTTTTACCTTTAGACACCATTATTTTGGTTTAGTATGGCCCCACCTTCCAAACCTCGCGCAAATCGGACTCTAAACACGTAGTGTTGGGGCAAAAAGGACATCCTTTATAAAACATTTTGATTTTGTTTTATCATCCCCGCATATTTGACCCTAAACACGTGTATTTTTCCGAGCGAAATAGATACCCTTTTTTCAATATTTTTGTGTTTTTGACACCCTTATCACGTTACGTACGTAACGTCTTGAAAAAGACATCCTTTTTACGTGTTTTTTTGGTCGCGCATGGTATCCACTCGTCAATGTAAGTGCCCCCCCCCCCCCCCCCCGGGTCTAGGTTGCACTTTGAAATTAATGTGGCACAGGAGTGATTTTGTCCGTGGCAGGCAAAGACTTAATAATTGAATAGTATTATGTTTCCTTTCATACTACAAGGAAACATGATTGAGAAAGCAGTTCTGGGGTGTTTTTAAAAGAGTTATAAGTCTAAAAGTCATGCATAAATGTGAGTGCCAATACAGAAAGTATATTTACAACATAATCATAACCGCTAGAGAGCGTATCAATGTGATCATGCTTTATATATTGCAAGCATTAACCAGTTGGAATTCAAAGCTTGTCTAAAGCTTTGGTAAACAGTCAAAAATGTGAATTACTGTATACTAGAGTAACATCTGCCATCCTAATCATACAATATGTATTGGCTGTTGAATGTCTTTTCAATCCAATGACTATTTTTGAAATCTTCAGTTTAGGGTGGACTTCAGGCAAAAACTCAACTTTTCATTTTCAGGGGCTACATGTCACAACTGATTCCCTTAATCTGCAACATTGGTTGCGCTTTAACATTGCAGTGAATGGGCAATTTCACGGGCTCTTTTGATCTTTTCAGGGGCAAATCGCTCCAAGCCCCTATGTAATATTTTCCCTGGTGGACTTTCCCTGTAAAATTACATATACAAATATCCTTACCGAACTTGCATCTTCAAGTTGTCCTAAGGATTTCTGCAGGATACCGATGTTGTAGAGAATCTTGGCAGATGGATCCACGATACCATTCAGCTGATTCAGGGCCTCGGTATAATCCCCCTTCTCGAAGGCCAGGACGCCCTCGTACCACGTCGCTATGGTATCCTTGTGCGTCATCTTCGCAACCATCGATGGCGTCGGTGAGGAGGAGCCATCGAAGGTCGGCGAAAGGTCATCATCGTCCGTGAAGTCGTCGTCGATGGGGCGGAACGAGTTGGGGGATTGCTGCGCACCTTTCGATGGAGGTTGGAAGTTCTGTATGGAAATTAAAATAAAATGCACTTCAGCTAGGAATATCAGATTTTAGACCATTTTCATAAAAATGAAAGCAGATTTCAGAAGAAGTGAAAGGGTCAACCCACTAAAAAAGAAACATAAAGGCACGCTAGTGTACATAATAGGCGACACGACAATTGCTCTGATGACAATTGCTCCGGGCTTCATTTCGTCTAAGATATAGGGTTAGGGTTGCAATAGGGTTTTATGTTTAATAGGTTTAGGGTAAGATTTAGGATGGGGGTATAAAATCCAGGGTTGAAGTAATAGTCATTCGATTAGTATGTGGAATTTAAGTCGGAGTAATTGTCTCCAGAGCAAATATCATGGAACCACATAATAAACTGCAGGGCCCCGTCTTACAAAGAGTTGCGATTGATCTCATCAAACTCAACTATGGAAAGCCAGCAACGCCAACATCTAAAAATACATGTTTATACAAAAATATTTCTAGATATGATGTATTTTCATAAATTCATTGATTTCTTGACAATTTGGTGTGTTTGCCTTTGTTACAAAGGACATTTTGCAAATTTCCTGTAGAAAAATTTATGACACTGAAGGATTGCCATAGACTTACGATTGATTGGATCAATCGTAAGTCTTTGTAAGACGGGGCCCATATTAGAATGAAAACATATGGATGGTATATCCATTAATAATATATATTTTAAGCATAACATTGAAACTATATATAGCGCATTTCACACCTGTAAGGACTCTCAATGCACTTCACAGAAATAAAATTATACAATAAATAAAAAAGGGCAAGTACATGTATACGTATACATGTACATGTAGGTATTCAAAATGAAACAAAAATACAATAAACAGGAAAGAGGAAATAAGAAATGTCTTGAATTTAAATAGATTGTACTTAACAAACGTAACTTTTGATTGTATTCATACTTGTGATGTTCTATTATAGAACATACTTAATAAAAAATAGCATTTTACAGTATATCATATTCAAATATAGTATGTATTATAAAAAGAGTACTTAAGAGCAAATTAAAGATAGAAAGAAAAGGAAAATACAATACAGTTTCAAACCTTTACAATAAATAAAAAATACCTTTAAAAAGGGGATTTTAATTTTATCTTTATCCATATATGACAATACATATATAGTCATATGAACGTCATGCCAAGTATAAAATTACTGAACTGGAAATAATAGAATAATGTCACTCATTATAGCAGATACTACCTATATGTACGTGTAGGTCTAAACTTATTAACAGCGGCAGTATTCTAACATTATTAATAACCATGATTAAGAATAAAAATAGCATGAACTCAATTTCCTGGTAAATGTATTTGGGCACACGTACACACAAGTTTATACCACAATGGCGTCCCTGACCGAAAAAGTTGAACTATAAACATGATGGGTGATATTTGTATTGTAATTGTGAGCACATGAAGGGCACATTTGCTAATAGTTCAACTAAAACAGGGATCTTCTTTAATGTGCATGAACCAGGGCAAGGTAAATACATACACATAGTACTGTATGTCATGCTGATATTTCCAGTACAGTACATACAGTAAATACTTGACTTTGTTGATGAAATCTTATTTGTGCTGTATTTGGGGACTCTAATTATGTTCTGTTGTAATAATTAAACCGTTGAATATTGTTGTAAATTCCGTTTGTTTGAAGAAAAAAAATTGAATCAATTTTAATGAAATAAAGGTTCATAAAAACAAGATTCATGATTGAAATTTAGCAAAGTACATTATTTTGTATAGTTGGGTTTGGAAAATCACTATTACTGGAGCAATTCTTGTAGGATGTCAATAGACTCTACATGCAAATAAAAGCGCCAATCAAATAAATCATGATTACATGAAAAGCATTAAAGCACTTTGTACCCACAGTCCCACAGTGGGCCTACACATGTGTAAATGAGCTAATCTAGTTTTATTATTTGACCTTTAAATCTTTAAATGACTGGCAACCTCCATCACAAGGCTCTGACTTTGAAGTTCTCTTCTAAGGATAAATTTGTCTTCTTGGTGAGGTCTTTTCTGAGGGCCGTTTTATAAAGCTGTCTGTATTTAAGTTAAGAGTGACTCTCAGTATGAATGGTGATCCTTTCTTGTGGTAGATGATATTCCCCATTACCGTAAGTAACGGACTATAAACCGCATCCGTGGATAAACCGCACCCCCGACTTTTGCTTCTATCCCGCCGAGAAAAAGGTGCGGTTAATAGACCGTTACTTACGGTAAATGTTCATTGGTGATTATTCATAGTGATTCAGCACATAAGAAATTTTCGCCAGTCGTTCTTAAAGCCGCTCTTAACTTTAAAATACGAACAGCTTTATGAAACACCCCCAGGGATGACTTGGAAGATAAGTACATGTATGAAGGGGGGGTGAGACATTCGAGGGGTGGTTGCCCTCCCGGGGAGGGGGGGGGAGGGGGGTATCCCAAATACATGTTTCAGTTTCAATTTTATTTTATCTCATTTCCAACAAAACAGTAGACAAAATCCATAAAAAATACAGTTATAACAATTGAAATGTATTAAAGAAACATGTAACGCAATATATATATAAGGGGTTAACCCCGGCTTTAAAGCAAATAGTATGGGGTTAAGAAACATAGTGTGAAACCAATAAGGAAATGCAGTGTGAAAAGCATATTAATCTTTTTTTGTTCAATTGGTAGTACCAGGATAATAATATCAACACAGGAAATTGATTCACAACTGCTTTCCCATGATATAAATATATTTATATATATATTTATTTATATATACATGTATATATATATATATATATATATATATATATATATATATATATATATTATATATATATATATATATATATATATATATATATTTATTTATTTATTTATATATATATATATATATATGTATACATGTATATATATATATATATATATATATATACATTTGAAACTTAATATGGATCATTAAATATTTGTAGCTGAAAATAACATGCTGGAAATGGAGATAGATTATGAAAGACTATAGATTATGTTTCTATATCCACTTGATCACAGAAGAGGGGTGGGGTAATGGGGTTGGGGCCTTGGGGGTGAGAGTGTTTACCAGATCAGAAAATATTCTAAGGCACTTGCCAGTGTGAAAGCACATTACTTGTAATCCCAAAAGAAAACACAGACGAGAAATAACAGGTACATACCCTTTTTACACAGGATTTTCGTAGCCCCGGACTATCGCTAACCCCGTACTATCCTTAACCCTGTGCTATTTTTTTTCCTTTTCACACATGCCAAATTGTTATTGCTAACCCCGGATAAGGAATGCTTGCTTTTCACACACGAAACTCGCTAACCCCGGGATAGTGGTAGCTCATTCACTCGTACCTTTTTACACACGCTAAAATTTCCTTAACCCCGTACTATAGGTGGGGCTAAATTGCCATTTAGCCCCACCTATAGTACTGGGTTAAGCTTAGCCCACTTTCGTTTTACACTAGCGATCTTAACCCCGTACTATCGCTCTTAGCACCGCAATTGCTGGGATAACCCTGCTTTTTTGCAGGGCCAAATAATCCCGTACTAAAGGTGGGGTTAGCCCACTTTGCAAAAATGCTGTGTAAAAAGAAAGTGGGCTAAGCTTAACCCCGTACTATAGGTGGGGCTAAATGGCAATTTAGCCCCACCTATAGTACGGGGTTAAGGAAATTATAGCGTGTGTAAAAAGGGTATTAGTGTACTTTTCAAAATGACACAAACTTCAGCAAAAAATTCTCACAGGAATCAGGAATTTTCATCGTGTGAAAGCAAGTGACAAAAACTTTATGTACATGTATGAGGCAAGAAGAACTGTTTAGAGATGTACAAGGTTTCTTTCATGCTAACTGCAAGAACTTTTTTCTTGTTGTAATTGGTGTGAACAAATAGCATAGATTATCAGGTTATTTGAGACCTGGGGAGTATTTCATGATAGGACCTGTGGGACGTTTTATCTGACAAGTCCCATTTTATCAAACAGTTGCCATAGTAACAGTGCTACTCAGCCAATCAAAACATGCCCCTGAATAAATATTCATAATTTATTGGTATTCTAGTGTTAACCCAGGAAGAGTAGATCTCAATTTTAAATCCAATTTTAATAATATGAAGAAGAGACTAGCTACAATGTGCCTGTACTTTGTTATTTTCCCAATACTGATTTTATATATATATATATATATATATTACTGTGGAAATTAATTATCTAATTTGATAAATGCATGAATATTTTAGTGATACTGAAAGCCTTTAATGTATACAATGTTCAGTTTAATCAGACAAGACCCAACTAATCTTTTTTTTTTGTTCAATTGGTAGTACCAGGATAATAATATCAACACAGGAAATTGATTCACTACTGCTTTCCCATAATAACAAATAATGTGGATTTTACATATCCTTGACACATCTATGGCAGGAATATATCAGACATATCATTGAAAATGCCTACACAATTGAAAACAAATCAGAATACATTTACAAAATAAAATGACTAATTGATCCTTACTTTACACAAATTTGTAATCCAAGGTTTTGATTGAATTCAGGTCTAGAAATATACCACTAATTATAGGCTAAATCAAAGTCAAGGCTTTGCTGTACAAGCCATTTGGAGAAAGTCAGTGTCAATCTAAATGCACAGTGACAAAAATATATGAACAATGAAGAATCTTGTCCTAAAAATTGAAAAAAGTATTTTAAAAAAAATAGTGGAAAGGAGAAATTTACATAAAATATTTTGTCATAGATTTGGCTTGTGAAAAAAAATGAAATTGACCAAGTTATGCAAGGAAAATCAATCATTATGTTGAATAATATGACACAGTTATGCCTTTAAAAAAAATATAATTTTGGTGCAAAATTTGAGGGATACGGAACCCAGCCCTCCCTCCCCCCCCCCCCCCCCATTTCTCATCCCCTCACAAGTATAACTGTGGCCCTGGGTAGCCTACCTGTATTAAAGTGATAGGCCCTGGCTATGTTAAAATCAATTTTCTTCAATAATCTTGATGATTATATCAAGCACTTGGACTATTATGAGGAAAAACTATCGCAGGAATATTTTGCTGATTTATCAAATACGGACCTGCGCAACCCCACCCTATTCCACTCCTACATTCTGCAAAGGGAATCGTAATTTAAGCACGCAACCATTTTCTATTTTGGGAATTAAAAGGGGGAAAGCCTCTTTCCAAAGGGGAATGCAGTAGGTATAGAAGAAAATACTAAAGGTCAAAAACATAGGTTATGTCAATTTGATTACATGTATTTTGTAAAAGAGCACACCCAACCTAAATAAATATGAATATGCATCATTTATGCCCCCCCCCCCCCTTGGTTTTCCAGGTGACAAGGAAGGTTTTTAAAAGAAGCGAAAATAGACAAATATATTAAAAAGGAAAGAGGAAGAATACAAGTACGTAAAGCAGTATAAAAAGCAAATGCTGCATCATGTATGTATATGCAATAAATGTTTTATTGAGGAAAAAATACATTTAACTCTATGCATGCTGAATTAATTTTTAGGGGGATAATGACAATTGTTTCCATGTCATCTTCTTTAATTCAAGATATCCATATTGTACAATTGATACTTATTATTATTATATAGATGTCATCCAAGAACTATTGTCTTTTATTAGCTTATCTAATTTGAAGGTAGGGGAGAAAACTAATTATTACGATTGTTGAATTTAATTGTACGAATGTGCAAAATTGCAACATCAGCGCGCAAAGGGTTAACAATCCCTTATGAAGTGCCCCCCTATGGTTCAAATTACTATGCCACCTCCAAATGCATGATTCTGATTACAATACCTACAGTTTAAATTTTAACATTATGTGATAATGAAGTTACACCAAGTTACGCAGTCCAAATTTCACTTAAATGAGAATTTTTTTTTTAAATAAAAAAATGATGAGTCGTCAGGGTATAAATGTACCAGGGTGCTATGTAACTTTTTAGAAGCACTTCCCCAGTAAATTTTTAAATAGTTGTATTATACTTACCCAAATATTTAATTCACTTGCCCAAAAATAATCCTGAAAAAAGGTTTTGCCTCTTCAAAAGAAAGTACATGTATTGCAGTTGTATAAACCATTGGCCCTTTTCTCTCTTTTGACATGAACTGATCTACCTTGTTATTGCATTTCTTTTTCCAAAGTGATCTTGCCTGCCATGACAAAAACTCTGTTCAATATCATATCATATCGACTCTAACTTTTGTCATTTTACTGTGAGAATTTTGCTTGCCCAATTCGGGCAAGTAGTTTTGGTCTTTACTTCAAAACACTTGCCCGACTCCAACTTTTACTTGCCCAAGACAATCGGGCAAGTGCTTATGTAGCACCCTGATGTACATGTACGATAATCCAACACCATCCAAGCCATCATGGCCATGGATGTCTGACTGAACTTGATGCCCCTTTCATTGGGATTTATTATGCTCTTTTTCATTTTTTTAAATATTATTTTTATGCTGTAATATAGACATCTGTCTTTATGGCCTTGAACTAGTCAATTCAGAGCCCGATGTCACTTAAAGCAATACCAAAACCGGTTCTGAACTGACAATATCCAAGGAATATGAAAAAAAAAGTTTTCATAGCAATCAGTCTGAGGCAGTGCAACCATGGCAATACATGTATGCCAACAACTCCATAGAGTGACAGTGCTATTCAGTGTTATGCTTTTAAAAAAGGGATTTTCCCTTCAATATGATGACTCATCATTGTTGGTTGATGCCTGAGTTAGAGGATGTGTACATATATAGCTAACGAACAAAGTTTTCTTTCTTTTTCTCTTTTAGTAAAATTTATCCTGTGTCCTCTGAAGGGAGAACTATCCTCAGGTAGGACTATGATAGACAAAATTTGGGTTTTTACTTCAGGAAGTTAAAAAAATGAAACTTCTGAAGGTTTCCATGGCGAAAAATAGTTTAGTAGGTTTCGAGGTACACCATGTATCTGTCTTGTTCAAATGTTGGTCCTGAAAAGGACCACCCACACTCGAAGTTAAAAAAAATGCTGTTGTCCAATAAAGAACTTATGATTACAGTAATTTTGTAGTTATGGTAAATAGTACCTACATGTACATCTATGTAACCTGCCACCCCAAAACCAACAATATGTCGCCCAAAATGAATTTTCAGATTTTTATCATCTGAGCTTGATAAAGCAGATCCTTAAATAGCTTTAAAGGGATGATCCAGGCTGGAGATATTCATATTTTAATAAATAGAGTAAATTTCACAGAGCAAAATGCTGAAAACTTGATCAAAATTGGATAACAAATAAGGAAGTTATTGAATTTCAAAGATTTGCATTATTCCGGTGAAATAGTTCTAGGCATATTTTTATGAATATTCATAAGGTGGGCTGATGATGTCATATCCCCACTTGTTCTTTTGTATTTTATTATAAGAAATTAGGTTTATTCAAAAAATTTCTACTTAGAACTAAAACAATTGGATTAACAACTGATTAAGTGCATTAAATGATAAGTTATTTATTGCTGCAACTTATTTCATCATAATGGAGACACATCTTAACACATGTATGAAAAAATTAAACAATTATGATTACATGTAATAGAAAAGGGAAAGTGGGGATGTGACATCATCAGCCCATCTAATGAATATTTATGATGACGTGCATATAACTAGTTTAAAAAAATAATGCTAAACTTTAAAATTCAATAACTTCATTATTTGTTATCCGATTTTGATAAAATTTCCAGCACTTTGCTCTGTGAATTTTACTCTATTTATTCAGATATGAATATTTTCAGCCCGGAGTATCCCTTTAAAAGATAGGAGTTCCCTCAGGCATGAGTTCCCTCAGTGAGAATTCCAAGCAGTCCGAGGAAAACAGTTTTTAATAAAAGACTCCTGTATATCTTCTCTTTTATATAACTTTACAACTTCAAATTTCAATGGTATAAAGAAGAAGAGTTACTCTTTGAGATGAGCTGATTTTCTTTTCTTTTTGAATACCAAATTATTGTTCAAACTATTTACAGAGAACCTTTATCTGGTGACTTATCATCTGGGGTGGCTGGTCTGATATTATGGTCACAGAGTTATATTGTATGTACACAATCAAAATGAAGATTTTCATGGTACATTGTAAATCATAACATGTCAGACAGGATTTTGGGTTTGTGCTGAAGCTGTTGCACCTCAGGGGCGGGGGGGGGGGGGGGTGGCAGTATGGAAGAATTTATGATTTCAGAAACTTTGCAATTATATACAGGCAACAAGAATCAAGGGCCAAATAAAAATCAATGTTTTCATGGTACAATCATTGAACCCAAGTTAATGCCATAAAATAAGCTTGTCTGATCGACCCCTTATGTAACGGACCTTGCAGAAATCATTTGTCTCTGATTTCTAGTTAGTATGAAAATTTCATTTAGAACTTACTCCACCCACCCCCCCCCCCAAAAAAAAAAAAATATCAAAAAGGTGAACAAAGAAATATAAACTGGTTCTGTTGCAAAAAAAAAATAGATCGCTTTTTTTCTACCTTCGGCTTCCACAGACACGAAAGAGTTGAAATATATTTCATTAAAAGTCTAAAGACTGATAAAATTGAACTTTGAACATACAGATTCATTCCTGTTTTTATTGTGCACGTAGTAGAAAATGATACTTGTTCTTGCCATAATACAAGTATTTATCAGTGAATTATATACAAATGTATTTTAATTCTTTCACTTCCCTGGTAAAAAATTACTTTGACAGGAAATAGAGAAATAATCAAATTTATTGGTATTGAAACATGTGACCTGTATGTCTGCAAAGACTATTAAAGGGACCTTTAAAGGGGAAAAAGAGGGAAAAAGCAGTTCAGGGTGAATGTTTAAACGATAAAAAAGTTATAATTTTTTAGTGGGTATATATGGAGACTTCAAGTTGGCTGCCTTGGTAATGCCATAATAATGTACCTGTAACTAGGCAAGTACTACTTTTCCATTTATTCCAATACATAAAATGGCCAAAATGTATTGTTTTTAAATAAATCTACTTCCAATCATAATATCTTTCATTATGCAAATTCCATGTGAATGCACAGATAGAAAACTACTTTCACAAGCTATTCACCCTTGCAAAAGCAATGAATATTGGTTATATATATTTTTTTATGTTATTTACCATTCAAAAACAGAATGAGAGATGCATTGCAGAGGTGCATTGGAATGCATATATTTCAGTTAAATGCAAATTCCATGTCAATACTCAGAAAACTACTTTCAAAAGCTATTCATCCAAGCAGAAGCAAGGTATGTTGAAAAGGAATTATCTTTCCAGGACCTTCAAAAGAGACAACTGGTCAATGGTCTTAGAGCTGACCTATTTAAGCCCAAAATAAATATTGGTCTGCATTCCATTTTATCGAAGAAAAGGAGGACCTTCAAGTTACTACAGACTGAATAAAAATCCTTTGGTGGGTCCTATATCTTACAGTGACTGGCAAAGTTACTGTACATCTTTCAGTCATCTTGTGCTTTAATAGGTGGTTTCAAACCGCCTCGATCACAAGAATCCCCGTTAAATTACGAGAACATTTTTAGGCTAAAAAATACCCATTAATTATTCCTGCATTCAGACCGCCCCGAAACATACACTTCGGGATAAATTCCTGAAGTTAGGAGCATGCGCAGTATGGTCTAATAAGCAGGCAAGGCGCGAGATTCAAAACTACTAGCCCAGCAGCCACCCACGGCGCCGCACCCAACGACACGCTGGGCTAAAAGTTCCCGTAATTTGCTTTCACATCGCCAAAATACCTGCGACCTTGGAAAAATCCCCGCGAAAGTTCTCGTAATTTCGCCAAGTACCTACTATTTAGCGGGTATTTGCTTTCGGGGAAATTACGCGTAGTTTGCTTTCACATTACCAAAATACCTGGTATTTTCTGATCGGGGTAAATTTCCCGATCAGAGAATACCTGGAACTGACGAACTTCGAGGCGGTCTGATACCACCTACTTTCATGTATATTGTGCATCCAAAGAATAAAATAAAAATTATCAATATTTAATTATAACTTATTAACTAAATAAAAAATCTTGTGAACAAATGACAAATTATTGTAAAGCTTTATAGAGTCTCCTCTACTATTTTAATAACAAACATACCTTGTGCTTAAGTGAGTAAAACTAATTTGAAGGCTACCAAAAAGTCATTTAGCAGGTGGTATCTGAATTTCAAAAAGGAATTCTTATGTTTAAAAAAAGTTCCATATTTGTTTCTTCAAATGATTCTTCAATGTATACACCTATTAGAAAGGCCTATACTTACTGTTTCGTTGTTGTTGTTGCTCGATTCCGGAAGCTCGCTTACCACCTTTGCTTTGCCGAGGTAATCCACATCTTTCAAATTGGCAACTTTGCTCTTGGGCGGGGTGAATAACTGGTTGCTAGGCAACACAATAGGCTCATACAGCTGATTGCTCTGTAAAAACAAAATAAAATAAAATAAATCTTTAATAGAAGGAGGGCTGCTTTTTCACAGAACAGGTAATGTGAAGTACTGAGAATAAGATTGTATTTACAAATTCTCAGATAAGCAAACACAAATGGCCATTATCAATATCAATTCAAATCTGGATGAGAGGATAGAGATGAATATGCATGAATATTATAATTTGTTCAAATTTTACTTCAAGTTGAAATATCATCATCATCATCGTCATCTGCTATAATCCTCAAAGGGCTCTGCAGCCTATCTCGAAGATGACATTACACTTGGACGCACGTTATGAGGAGTGAGGGATATTTTCAAGGTGATTTTGCAGGAGCTTTTGGAAGCTGACAAGCGAAACTGCATTTACTATTTGAAGAGGGAGTTTATTCCATTAATTAATCATGTCTTTTTTTTTGTGTAACTTTTGTAACTTTTGTTCACAAACATCAATGTCAGATGGGAGAGCAAGGTTTAGAAAGTGATATTTTACAAAAATCATCAAGATCCAATGAAAAATTTGAAAAAAATACTAAGAAACATTTGACAGGAGGCGACTCCCAGAGGATAAAGAGAAATGTGGACATAACATTGATGTCAGATGGGAGAGCAAGGTTTAGAAAGTGATATTTTACAAAAATCATCAAGATCCAATGAAAAATTTGAAAAAAATACTAAGAAACATTTGACAGGAGGTGACTCCCAGAGGATAAAGAGAAATGTGGACATAACATGTCATGGTAAAGGCCCTATTCTCAAGTCTGGTCGAACTTTACGGTCTATGAAAATCAGGGCTAAAAATCTTGAGAAGCTGAAAATGTCCAGAGTTTGTTTACAAAATAAGATGATCCATGTTTTCTTGAGTTATATATCCATGCATGAGAGGTAAAGAAGACTACCTCAATTATTATTCTCACACAGTTGTGAATGATTGGAGTGCCGAATAAGATGATACTTGTACTTTCAACCTCATCTGCTAATGATTTGTGTCACAATTGGTTATCCATAATTCAACCACAGCGTTAGACCAGGGGGCCGTTTAATAAAGCTGTTCTTAAGTTAAGAGCGACTTTAAGAACGACTGGTGAACCTTTCTTACGCGCTTGACCATCGCCAATGAATATACCATTTACCACAAGAAAGGATCGCCAGTCGTTCTTAAAGTCACTCCTACACCCACCCGATTTGAAATTAAACCCAAGTTTAAAATACAGGCCTTTAGTGTTCAAATGATTAATCTACACTGCATAGGCCTACATGCATGGATCACCAAAATCATATCCCTGTTATTTAATATCAATTGATTTATTTACATTGGCCCGTATTCTGAAGTCGGGTTTTTTTATTTAAACTCGGGTTTAAAGTTGTGGTTTAATTATGGTAAGCCAATTGTGACAAAATCACTAACAGCAGAGATATAATATTTCAGCTCATTTGACTCTCAAATCATTCTCAATTGTCTGTGAAGTATGAATAGATGATTGTCTTGACTTCACCATCGATGAATCAGGAAAGAGCAGAGTAACATAAGAAACATATAATGCAATATAAATATTGACACTTTTGGCTTCCCATTATTTTAGCACAGAGTTAGACCATGGTCTCAGTTAAACCTGACTTCAGAATACGGGCCATTGTGTTCATTTTAAATGTTTTTAATACTCCTATTGTACACATTACAAAATGACAAAATTTAATTATTTTTTTTAAATAATTTCTTACCATTAACTGTTTCTGTGCCTTTTCAATCAACGGACCATGTCTGGCCTCAACGCTAACTTTCTTGGCATCGGCCAGTAACTCCAAGGCATACTCTGAATTGTTCATCATTGTCGCATAGGTAAGGGCTAAATTATATAAAACCTGCATGAAATAAGAAATTAAAAATGCAATATTAAAGGGAAATCTATGGAACAGCCACTGTTTACAACATCAGCTAGAGACTTGGGCCCATATTCAATTGCATAAAACCTTGATCACCTTTATACAGAAGTACATGTATTGTGCATTGTGGCATATACAGCATATGTGTATGTGGGCCAGAACTACTCAAGGATTTCTCGGTTCCTTATCCAGAGTTTTTTTTTTAATAATATAACTAAAATCAGAATTGAGACATCTTTCAACAGAACAGAACATTGATCTGTTCAAAGTATAAACAGAATACAAGATAGCAAACAGGTGCTAGGTTTTAAACAATAGAGATAGGATATTAAATATTATTCAGAAAAAAAATAATGCTTTCTGGTTTGGCCAAATAAAATTTGATGTGGAGTCATAAAATCGCACAAAATAATCAAGGAATAATTAAAAATTGTTTTAAACAATAGAGATAGGATATTAAATATTATTCAGAAAAAAAATTATGCTTTCTGGTTTGGCCAAATAAAATTTGATGTGGAGTCATAAAATTGCACAAAATAATCAAGGAATAATTAAAAATTGTTTTAAACAATAGAGATAGGATATTAAATATTATTCAGAAAAAAAATAATGCTTTCTGGTTTGGCCAAATAAAATTTGATGTGGAGTCATAAAATCGCACAAAATAATCAAGGAATAATTAAAAATTGTTTTAAACAATAGAGATAGGATATTAAATATTATTCAGAAAAAAAATAATGCTTTCTGGTTTGGCCAAATAAAATTTGATGTGGAGTCATAAAATCGTACAAAATAATCAAGGAATAATAAAACATTTACAAAATTACAAACATGCATACTATGTCCATTTTTATCTAATCAATATCTTTATTAAATCAACCATCTGAGAACATACCTCACACTCATAAAGTTTGTGCACAAAGCCCAGCTGCCTGTAGTCGATGAAACGGTTACCACGGAGACAGGTCTTGGACTTCTCGTAGCTGTTCCTGGACTCATTGTATCGATGGAGGTGATAGTTAACCATGCCAAGCTGGAAGTGTGCAAGTGCCATGTGAGGGTCCTTTTCTATGGCAGCTGTGAAGTTCTACAAGAAAAGGAAAATTTTGAAAACAATTGAATAAGAAATGAAAATGTAAATTTCGAAGTTCAGTGAATATTAAAAAGCACAACACATACTATACAGTGCGTCCCACAAAAAACGAAACCGAGATTCATCGATGATTTATCATAACTTAATCACAAATACAATAGACAAATCACCTACCATTATAAAGCTTTATAGAATCTCCTCTTTCATTTGGAATTACTTAGATTATTTCTCATTCATGCATGAGTGAGCAAAAACAATTTGAAGAGGGGATACCAATTAGTCATTTGGCGGGCTGTATCTGGGTTTTGAAACGAAAACCACATTTTTAAAAAGTTCAATATCTGGTCTTTAATTTGATACCTCAATTACAGAAAATGGTCAAGAAATAACAAAGTTCTGGTTATTTGAAATAAGGCTTGAATTTCAATAATTTCATAAAATGAAGAGGTTTTACAGGCTAGCGTTGGAACTCACTCGACACTCCGTTTTGTTGACGATCAGCCATGCATTAAGTCTTTTGTTAACCGTGTGATAGCTTCTGTGGGAAACCAGTGAAAACACGTTTATTTAATGAAATTATTGAAATACAAGCATTGTTTCGAGAGAACATAACTTTTTTACTATTGGACCATTTTTTGTGATTAAGGTATCAAATAAAAGAGCAGATATTGAACTTTTTAGGCATGTGGTTTTCAGATACCCCTTGCCAAATGAGTTTTTGGTATCCTTTCTTCAAATTGTTTTTGCTCACTCATGCGTGAATGAGGAATAATCTAAGTAATATCAGATGAAAGAGTAGATTCTCAGCTTTACATTGATAGGTCATTTGTCTTTTGTATTTATGATTAATTTATGATAAATCATCGCTAAATCTTGGTTTCATTTTTTGTGGGACGCACTGTATAAATCATGTTTTCCACGACTTTATTAAGGTAGAAAATTTAGTAATTCAGAGACTGTAATTAAGTACAATTTAAACAAGAAAATGAATCACTCAAAATGTTTTACAATTTTGTCAGTACCCATAAAACAGAGAGGCCAACCAAAAAGTAATCATTGATACTGATACAGTGCAGTAGCCCAGTAAAAACCAGTGCCGGCCGCACAGAAACTTTGTTAGCCTAACAGAGCGCTAACAGTACGCCCAGTCTCCTCTTTCGGATTGTGAAGTCAAAATATTTATTTCAATGCGTAAGTAATGCATTGTTGTAACATAAGGCATCGCTGCCACATTACCGGTTGTAACAGGTCCTCTGTTCGTTTATGTTACGTTTTGTGCGGTCAGTACTGGCCTACGCAGAATTTGATGGGGATTTTCTCCGTAAAGGGTTTTAGATTAAATTTGAATCAACCACTCCAAATATTTATCTTGGCCAAAAAGCTAAATCAACTTATGAACACTATATTTTAGGCCCGATGTAGGACTCTTCAAATTTCTTTTTATGTTCATGTACATGTACGCTGAAGCACTTTACAATGACAGATAAAGCATCCCAGGGGGGGGGGGCACTCACATATATTGGTGGTACAGGGACGCACCACTTTGATGACCCCCTTTTTCAGACCTAATTTTGTAGATACTCAGCGAATTACAATTATTTAAGGTCCATTTCAGAAGCCGCCCCGCTCGCAAGACCCCCATTACGAAAGATCTCTGTTCCCCTAGCCCTGCCAAAATTGTCCAGCGCGAGCACCGCATGCGACAGCTGCTCGCACGGCTTCACATCTCACTTCGCTAGCAGCTCCATGCACCGCTAGCGCCCACAGATACATGCACAGCGCTAGCGTGCACCGTACATACTGTATCGCGATCCCGCTCTGTAGACCCTGCTTTTCACACCACTCGGTATATATTTTGGTTCCCAAGAACCCGTATATTACCCTCGTGGTCAGTTCCTTAGACCCCCATTTCAGGGTTTTGTGAGGCACACCCCCATCAAAATATAATTTGAGTGCCCCCCCCCCCCCCCCCGGTTAAAGCAACTACCAAATGCGCTGCACAGGTACTGTATTTGTTCCCTAACCCTAATATTCAATTTAACTTTAATTATTCAATACACATTAAAGTTTATCATACAAATTTAGTCATTTGTTTATATAACAGCATGGTATGTGAACGGTACATCATGTACATAAAAAGATCTTTGAAATACATGTAGCACGCACTTAGAGCAATGTACAATATAACATGTGTTGGCATTAACAAAAAAAAATTAAAAATCACATCATTTCAAGATATAGAACATCTTCCGATCTGTGACCATTTAAATATTAAAACCTCTTCTGCTGACCCAATTACCCGAGGAAGTGAATCACAAGCCCTCTGTTCCCCTTCCCAGAGGACCCCAGCCATTTCCTGTTTTCACTTTCGTCACAATTTCGACATGCGGCTATCATTACTTTCCAAGAAGTCAAAGAGGCAAGTCGTGTGATGTCATCAACGCGAATACTCAAATCTCGAACACTACTCTATGACGTCAACGAAAAGGCTGATGAACACAGGTGTTCGAAGATACTATACATCGTTACATCTGCCCACGCATAACCTAATTAATTATTCATAATGAGCAACTTCAAGCGACTGCCTGCAAATTAGCATCAAAACAAAAACAAATGATTCACTGGTACAAAGTGAGAGGCAGCAGATTGCAGACTGTCCTTTCTCTATTTCATAATTTTTACTGAACATTCTATAAAACTTTGGATAGCTGTTAAAAAGAAAATTTGCATCTAAGTTTCTATTCCTGACTGTTCTAATCTCTTTCTTAGATTTCATTTACCAAATCATCAATAGAATTCACATTATGACCACAGTCTTAATTACAGGAAATAAAAATGAGTCCAGGTGGGTGTTTCATAAAGCTGTTCGTAAAGTTAAGCACAACTTTACGATCGACTGGAACATGATCTTAGGTCCTAACTCAATTACATAGGGATATCACTTGGCATGAGAAAGAGTTACCAGTCATGCGTAAAGTCATTCGTATCTTACGAACAGCTTTATGAAACACTCACCAGGTTGGCTGTGATTATCTATGTTTGATAATACTAAATAATGCAAAAGAATATGTGAATAAAAGTGTAATTTAATGAATACTTTTGTTCAGAAACAGAGGAGCAGTTGTTGTGTTTAATGACTGAAATATGTCATCTTTAGATTCTGGCAGGTACTGTTTCTATTTCCCTATTTTTTTTTTATCCAGATACATGTATATTTACCCTTCTTACAATACAGTAATAATGCACAATACATTATAAAAAGAAATGACCTGATACTCATTTTAGTTCCTGAAACTGTATAGCATTTTTGATACACGTATAGTATTAAAAAGGGAAGTATTATTTCTTATTCGTTAAAATGTAAACTATGTATTTTGGTTTTGTATTTCAGTGCAAAACAAATATTTACAACAACAAAAAAAAAAAACATTTCTTTGAAATACATGTATGTTTATTGGTTGTGTCCTCTTTGAAACCCCATCATGCATGGCCATAATACATGTAACTGTCAGGTTGTATGTAATGTACATTTTTCAGCCTTTTTTTATCCTCGGGCTATATTTTTTGTCAATTTCTGGCTTTCTCAGAAAATTAGCTGTTTCAAAGCTACGGATTTCAATACAATGTCTCCCAGGTTCAGTAGTTCTCTATTGCCCATCATCTCTTTACCCACAATTCTCTATAAATTTGACGTTTGAAATTTCTGACATCAAACATGTACTTGTACTTTCTCAGAATACTAAATTGTTGAAATTGTTATTGACTAATTTCCCATTTTTGGTTGGGCACATGTAGTTCTCTATTCTATGGTCATGTTCCCCCTTCCATCCTCATAAATTATGCCCCTATTCAATTTCTGACTATGCTTCTTAGAACATCAAACAAATTGAATTAACTAAATAAAATTCATAAAAGAGACAAAATTATGCTTGAGTCATTTCTAAGCATTGTTTGAATATATGCCTATTACATGTTCAGGGAAAAAGATCTATTCAAAATTCTGCTTCCCTTATTTTTCTCATCAAACCTACTGTACAAAAACAAAGCTACATATGTAATAAATCAAAAACTAACTGTCTCATAATTACTGGTTGTGCGTACATATATCAAACCTTGAAAAAATTGCTTGATAAAGACCACAATGACATACATGTAAAGATCATCCATAAGTAAATATGAGCTCCATGCAGAACAAACATTTCCCTCCAAAGACAAACCATTTTTTATGAGAAAGTTCACATTTTCACGCATCCTTGCACAAATTAATATTCCAGCAAGGTGCACAAAACATGTCATGTACAATTTGAGAGATCTAACGAGAAAACGTGGATCACAGAACTCAGTGAAAACATACAAGTGTCCGCAAATTCAATGAACTTGACACAGAAGGGGAACTGTTTTCTTTTATAACAGACCCGGAATCTCACAAACTGACAGACAAGTGTAATGACGTGTTCATAGTTTATTTAATAGTTTGTCTGGTTTCTTTGAAGGTGATTTGACAAGTAGTACTCTTTTGACAACTTTGAAATATTTTGCAGTCTTTGGAGTTTGGACGTGTAGGCAGAGACACTAACTGTTAAAAAAGGGGGAAATTCCCTTGGAAATGCTGAGTAATTACCTGCTGATCAGCACATTTCATTTAATTTCATTTCATTTATTTACATCTCCAACATTTTCAATATGTTTTGTTCCATATATATTGATACATAATCAATAGAACAAGGAAAATGTATAAAACAAGATAACTATTCAAACCAGTTGGAAATGTAGGAGGCTGCTGAAAAGCGGAGCTTGTAGAGTGCAGCCTCCTAATAAAATATTCATTTAACGGAATTTGTAGAGCTCTTCTCTTTCTTGGAAGAAATTTTAGATACAACTTTCTAAGTTTGCTGCACACCCACTTTAATGTATTACTTTTTATAATTCATAATTAATGCTTTGTAATTTCATGATAAAATGGTGTTCATCTCTTAAAAAAAAAATACCCTCAATCTTGTGAATATTTCAAGACTACTTTGTGGTATGCACAACTTGTGAATCAAAGGGATGGTCCAGGCTGGAGATACTTATATCTCAATAAATAAAGCAAAATTCACAAAGCAAAATGCTGAAAATTTGATCAAAATCAGATCACAAATAATGGAGTTATTTAATTTTAAAAATTTGAATTATTATGGTGAAACAGTTCTAGGCATGTCTTTATGAATATTCATTAGGTGGATTGATGTCATATCCCCACTTGTTCTTTTGTATTTTATAATATGAAAGTAGGTTACATTTTTCTACCAAGAACTAAAACAATTGGACTGAAAACTGATTAAGTTCATTAGATATTTACTGCCGCAATTTATTTAATCATAATGAAGACACATCATTTACATGTACACAGGCACATACTATATGAAAAATGAAACATTTATGATTTCATGTAATAACATACAAAAAGGAAAGTGGGGATGTGACATCATCAGCCCACCTAATGAATATTCATGACGATGTGCATATAACTGTTTTCACAAATTATTGACAAACTTTAAAATTCAATAACTTCGTTATTTGTTATCTGATTTTGATGAAATTTTCAGCATTTTGCCCTGTGAATTTTACTCTATTTATTTAGATATAAATATTTTCAGCGCGGACCATCCCTTTAAAAACCTTCCACTAGAAATACTATGTACATGTACTTTACAATACAAATTGTGTTGCTGGGAGTCCTGGGACTACGTATTAAGGGCTACAAAAATAAAACAGGGCATAGAGCGGGGGAGGGGGGAGAGTAAAAAATATGGAGAAAGGGACAGAGACTGAGACATTGAGACACAGAGACTGACAGGAAGAGATACAGAAAGTTAAATATCTCTAATTGATACTTTCTAGTATCAATTAGGCCTGGTACAATATGCGCATTTGAAACTTGACTTTGAATGACAAATCACCACTATATCAAAACTACAATATTCAGTGTATCACAAATAACAACCGCCTGTTTCACTTGTTAACCTTACAATGATGTCTATTTCAGTAATTCAATAAATACTGCTGTCATGACAACAGACATCATTTAAATGACATCCAAAAATATTTCCTTGAAATTTTATAATAACAGACCACCTGTTAACTGATTGCTGGAACCAAGGAAATTGATCATTAGAATTTGATATAACATACATTTTGTACATGTACCACATATTAAATATGTGTATTGACTTTGACCAGGATCTAAAATACCTCAGTTGCCTTAAACATCTCGAGAGCAGATTGAACTAAATCATCGGAAGGAGAGAAATGTAATGGGGATAGGGGGAAGCACTCACTCCCCCACCCCCCCCCCCCTCTCAATGTAATATTTTATTCCATTAGTTTTATACCATTTTCATGGTGGCGGGAGAAACTGCCATTTGGCGCTGTAGTATCTCATATGGTTCTACATGTAAAGTCTAAAAATCATGAATTTGCATTGTATAAAGTAATTCAGAGGCAGAGTTAAAGACGCCCATCAGTCATAGCTAGTAACATATCAAAAGACCAATAGATAAAGGGAACGAGAAGAGGAATAACTTCTAAAAAGATTGGACAGCATCCGTGAGAATATAGGATTCCAGGAGGTGAGGCCATGATGAGGACATCCTAAACCTGGACTTCGTGCAGACGTCCCACACTCTAAAAAGGGATTCTATTGACGAGATACATGTAATACCCTAAACTAAGACAAGCCCATAGGAGGTTCGATTGAACTGCCTAAGTTTTCCAAAGCAAGAAAAACAGAGGAGGAAAACAGCTTTTCAGGATGAAATAACCAACAACTTTTTTTGTTTCAGCCAAGGAATCAAACCCCCCAATTGAAAAATTCTCTGGCTACGGGGCTGCAGGATCTTCCCATTTTTTCCTGTGAGACAGTGAGAGTGACGGGGTCCAAGTTTGGAGCCTTTGAGATAATTCTCATTGTGCACATGGGGTCCCGGGGGGGGGGGGGAGGCAGTCAAATATATTGCTGTACACATGCCTGACCAAATTATTTCCAAACCCTTACCCTTAACGAGTGCATGCGCGGCCTGCATCCAAAACTGAAAAATCACCCCTTTAAACACAATTTTTTTTTTTGGTCACGCATGTGTATAACTGAAAAAACAGGCATTAAAATCAATCACTATTATGTGGCTTGACTTTCTGTAAAATACTACAAATTACTTTCAATTTCACAAGCTACACAAATGTATACAAATATCACGGCATAGGCCTATCTATTTTCCAGTTTCCACAGCATGAGTTGTAAATCAAAACTAAATATAGTTGGCATAAGAACTACATTTGGTCAAATACCAGATGTAATAGCAGACAGAAATGTAATTGAGTAGGTAGGCCTTAATTTTTGCATCAGGACTTTTGTATTACAGTTAATACAGAACACCACTTTCAGGGCCAAAACCAGAATTTAATAAATGAGGGAGCCCAATCATAAATTTCTCACATGCTACCATCATTTAGTAGAAAAGGATCTCATGCCCAAATCTGATAAGTAAAGATTATCACTTCACCAAGAGGAGGCGCAATTATGCTGATTAAAAAACATACATAAAAAACATACATGTAGTGCAGATGTGTTGACGAATTGGAAGTGAATTATGCATGAAGAAATAGATATGGGTTTTGAATCACTGACTTTGTCATGGAATAAGGAGATGACTTGTTGCTTTTACCTCGGTCACATTTGCTCTACAGCCACCATACGGCAAGTCGAAAACAGCCGTTTGGACATCTATTTTGTAGCAGCTACACATAGGTGGTTTGAATAAAAATGAATAAAACGGCTGTTTTCGACTCGCCGTACGACCGCCGTAGAGCAAACGTGACTGAGGTATTATCACTCGAGTAGGACCACATCTTTTAAGATGCCTGGTAAGTTCATTTTTTGCATCAATTATGTAATTATTTTTTAAATGAATCTTCCAAGTCGTGAATTGACTGCCAAATTTCTATGGACTCAACCCAATGACTCGTGTAGTCTAGCATACACAAACCATCACCTGACATAGCACAATGCCAATGTTAGCTCTCAATTTTACTTATTGTTCAAAACTTCACAACAGAAGTAATGTGTACACTTGTGCATAAGAAAAAAAGAATCAGGCAATATCTAGAGACTTGTCATACCTCTTTGGCAACCTGAGTGTTCTGCAACACCCAAGCAACCTGTCCCAAATTGAACCTCATTTTGGCAGAATAATCCTTGATGGTTTGAAGACTGTTGAAGGCATCTTCCCAACTGCCACTCTTTGCACTTTCTACCGCATCGTTCCAGGTGATGATCACCTCCTTAAATGAATAATTGGGTTCACTTTGCATGTTGCCAGTCCTCTTCCTCAACTCATTCTCATTCTGCAAAATCCCATGGACTGGACAGTTCACTAGCGGCTGCCGCGGTGGCAACGGATCACCTCTCAAAGGCACTATCTTGATCGACTTCTTGGTAGCATAGCCTGTGATGCATCCAACTTGCTTTCCCTGAATATTATTACCAGATTGTCCCTGTCCCTTATCACAGCAACATACTTGTAAGCCGGCATATTTCTCCTGGTTGATGTTGGTTTGTAATGACATGGGCAACACCTGCGACATTTCTCTCGGCAATTTTCGCCCCCTCGATTTTCCCTTGCACTTGCTGCAGAAAATATGGGTTTTTTATGAATCACTTGAGGGCCTATACTGGGGTGTCCTATAATAATTTCAACTCTGGAAAAATTCTGAAATTCAATTGTATCAATATGTCCACGCTCAGTTATCTGCATGTAGGTGCATCTTCCATTCCAAGTTCAACAACAAGGTAGTTCAGATCTGATAGAGTTTTTAACTGATAATGGACTGCTTTGCAAGTATCATTTTGGGGAAAGTTTTGATAAAATAACAGTAGACTACAAATGAGGGAAATGACGTTTCGGAACAAGAACAAAAAGTAACATTCGATCTAAAATTAACAGCAAGAGCTACTTAGGAATAGGAAGTGTTGCTAAAATATTGTTGATCTGATAACCATCAATCCCAATTTTGCCTGATCATAGTCAAAGCCGAAGCTAAGCGTCTCAACATACAACACGAGGATTGAGGGCCAGAATTTGAACTGGCGCTGCACTGCATCAGCTGCACTTGGTTGATGCGATGGTCGTGGGTTGATACCGCCACGAGCTGTTGTTCCTCCGCTCAACTCAGGCGTGGGTGTAGGCAGAGAGAGCCTCCCAATCCACTGAACACGACTCCAATTCCCAGAGCAGTTTCATGCGGCATATATCATCTTCGTAAATCGGTGATCAATTTATAACAGTATCAGACGGTTCTAGATCGTCACAAATATCCTTAAGTCTACATCTCTATCCAACAAATGATCTCCTTTGCGAATAAATAGCAGAATTAAAACAGCAATCCTCTCGAATGAGGTCAGGATTCATGGGGATGACCACTTGTCAGATCCCAGCTTTCGTCATCCAAAAACTCCGCCTACTTCGCGTCACGTTGTCATCATGAATATTCATCACAGTTCACTGACCGACTGCCATTGGTCAAAAAGTTAAATCCTGCCTCCAAAACTTTGACTCGATGTCGCAATTAACCTTGCACGGCCTTGCACAGACAATCTTCTAACAAATTACGTGTATCGTGTCACTTCAAATCTATATTTGCAAAATCCTATTTTCTCTCATATTATGGGCCTATATTATTTTCATATTGATATACCCCTCCCCCTTCTAACTGTACTAGTCACTAGCACGAAGCTAAAGAATCAAGACCTGTTTTCACAGAGAATTTTCGAATTTCAACATTCAACATGATCGATATGAATTATATAAATATATGTATATATATATATACATTGTATATATATATATTTATGTTTCCAATAAATGGGCAAAATACTCTTATCAATGATAGCCATAAACTTGATCAACAATCCAAATATAGAGCGTGTGTGCACGTGTGCTGGTTGGTCAAAGAAAAAAAAAATTGCTATTATCATCATAATAAAAAAGCTACTGAATAATGTTAACATAAACCAGATTTGAAAAAAATGTATCATTATAACATTCCCTTCAGACATGCACAGAGCGACTTTAACCCTTATTCCAGCCCCCCCCCCCCCCCGGGGGGGGGGGGCAGTCAAATATATTGCTGTACACACGCGTGACCAAGAAATTTCCAAACACGCGTGACCAAAAAATTTCCAAACACCACCTAAACGAATTTTTCTCTGTGTGCAAAATAACCCCCTAAACAAGTTTTTCGTGGGCTTTATTTACACATTTTGGCCCCTAAACAAGATGTCGCCAAAATATGACCTCGGGGAAAAAGCTTGGGGAAAAACATATCCTAAACACGTTTGGCCAGTCTTTAAAAAAAAGCTTTGGGGGAAAAAACAAACCCTAAATACGTTTGACCATTGACCAGTCTTTCAAAACCACCCTTTTTCTCGAAAATCGGTGTTTTTTATACCCTTAACGAGTCCACGCGCGGACCGCGTCCAAAACTGAAAAAAACACCCCTTTAAACGCGTTTTTTGGTCACGCGTGTGTACAACAATATATTTGACTAGCCCCCCCCCCCCCCCCCCGATCCCAATTCATTAGCCATGTTTTCTATTTTTCACTTAACCTAATTAAGCATTTTCAATTCATTTCCGTATACTGACAGGACTAAGACAGACAAGAACAAGTGAGAAAATATACATTCCCCCTTTCTCTTTGCGAACAAAATAAACGTGTTTACATATTCTTTATTTAATTATTATTTTGGGGGTAAAGCGCTGACCATCCGCATTACCAAGAAACAGTGTCCAGTGGTACCATGCCCATGGTCTACGGGAGAGGGAAAACAGACCAATGACTAATGGCTAGTTCCTTTAAGCCCGGGGGCAGTCAAATGTATTGCTGTACACACGCGTGGCCAAATTATTTCCAAACAGTGCAACCCCTAAACGAGTTGATCTCTGTGTGCAAAATAACCCCCTAAACAAGTTTTTCGCGGGCTTTATTTACACATTTTGGCACCTAAACAAGTTGTCGCCAGAATATGACCCCGGGGAAAAAGCTTGGGGAAAAATACCCTAAATACGTTTGACCCTGCTATTGACCAATGACCAGTCTTTTAAAACTACCTCTTGTTTGAAAATCTGTGTTTTTAATACCCTTAACGAGTGCACGCGCGGCCCGCGGCCAAAACTGAAAAAAACACCCCTTTGGCTGTTTACAGCAATATATTTGACTGCCCCCCCCCCCCCGGAAAGAAATTAGTGGCATCAAACAATTATTTCATAACAACGTATTCTAAATCAAGGTTAATTGTCACCATAATTTGTTCTCATATATCTAGATCCTGGTACATTAATGTAAACTTATCTTTGTGAAATCATGAAATCTTAGCTCAAAACCGATGATCACTAACACAGAAAAGCATGTGTGACAGTTTATTAATATTGAATTTGTTTGAAAAATACCCGACATTTTCATGAAATTCCGTTTTATTTTGCTAATTTCGCAGCAATTACGCATTTTCTTCCAGGGTCATTTGGCATATAGTTTTTTATTTATATACATACAAACAACGGGTGGTAATCTTATTGGACTCCGTTCGAAAACATTTTTCGATCGTTACAACAACTGGTATTTATCTTTAAATTATTGGTTTATTTGCCCCTCTATTTTCAAATCTATAGCGGGGTTTAGTTGTACCTGGACGTGCCATTGATCGGCAAAAACATCAAGTAAATGACTGGTGAGAGACTTGATAAATTTGGAAGAAAATAATTTTGAAAATAAGGCGGTTTTCACCTAGGGAATTATTATTTGCATGGCCTTCCGTAAGAATGGTTACATTCCATTTCAAATTCTATTCCAACCACTTCATACATTTTTTTTTCCAAATTACAACTAATTATTGAATTAAAACATGTACAGTAATGATTTAAAAAACGAATCATAAAACGCGAACCCATATCCCACCCCGATCACTCTCTCTTACATGATCCCCACAAAATATGCAAATCACCTACAACATAATTTTGAAGTGGTCATTATTTTCCTTTTTTTTCTAATCGAATTCGTTAGAAATTATCATTTAAATTCACAATCTCCCCTCCCCACCTACCATACTTGTATTCCTATGTTATCACGCCTCATATTGATAATAATACTAATACTAATACTACTAATAATACTAATGATGATGATGATAATAATAATACTAATAATAATAATATCAATATGATGATGATGATGATGATAATAATAATAATTCGCTTTTATATATCGCTTAATAAATCGGACAACGTCTCTTCTCACTTTACAGATATACATATGAATTATATTAACATGAAAATTGAGCTTTCGGATAAGGTATTCGTTTTGCAAATCAGTATAATTTCAATCATTTTGTTAAATCTTATTTCGATTAATTTCTAAAAACAGTTTTGCCTCTTGGTTTATTGTAAGTTTATTGATTAATCTAATACAACCTATTGTTTAGTGTACTCGGCCTTCAACAGAAACTGGGATATACCTCTCGGCATGACTAAGATTTCACTTCCTACACACTCTGTTGGATAATGATAGGAAGTATATATCCAATGAAATATGGATGACTGTACCTGGAGGCCCCAGTCACAAACCAAAGATTTCACTTCCTACACACCCTGGTGGATAATGATAGGAAGTGTACATGTATGTCCATGAAATAGGGATGATTGTACCTAGAGGCCCCAATCACAGGAGGAAACCAATCAAAATGAATTTTGTTCAGATATCAGTCATCCTTAGTAATTATTAGTTAATATACTTGTTGTGGTCAGACGGTTACCTAGTATAACTGAACTTTTAATGGAGAGGTTTGCGGCAACAAAATAATAAAATCGAGGATTAACCCACTTTGATTTCGGTGACCTTGTTAACTGGCACGTGTTATTTGTTGTTGTTCATTTTTCTTCTTATTATTATTATTATTTATCAGAAGGTAGCATAAAGGCAACATTATATAGGAAAACACGATAGGTGTTGAAACAGCACCACTCCGGCTTTACGCTAACACCAGATAGGCATTTTATACGTCGGTCACATTTGCTCCACGGCGGCAGTATACGGCGAGTCGAAAACAGCCGTTTTAACATTTTGTGTACAAGCCACATAATGGGTGGTTTGAATTAAAAATAATAAAACGGTTGTTCTCGACTCGCCATTCGGCCGCCGTAGCGCAAATGTGACCCGAAGGTATAAACAACACTAATCAGTGTTAAACCAAAAACGGTTTGATTCTTAAGGCTGGGGTTGTTTCAAAACTTCCCTGGGGCCCCGTCGCATAAATGTTACCATGATGGTAACTTGCATGAAATCCTTGATTCTGATTGGCTGTTGATCAGCGTTATCATGGTAGTTACCATTGGATGGCAAAGTTACCATAGTAGTAACTTTTATGCAACGGGGCCCAGGTTTCTTTGTTCCGATATAGATACAGGACTGGTGTTAAATCGACACCGTTTTTGCAGTGTACATACACCTAGTTTTTATTGAGGAAAAAAAAATTAACCCTTTTAATATTATGTAACCTTATATCACTTTCGTCATTGAAGCGTGCATTTGCACACTTTCAATGGCAATTTCATTGTTATTTCTCAAAATGTTACATGAAAGCAACATACCATGAAAAGCCATAGACTTTGAATTATTTTGGTAAATTTTTATTTACTAGTACTTGATTATGATAGATTCAACTTTGCTACTCTCCCTTTTCGAAATTTATTCTAGAATCTATTGGCTTTTAAGACATTTGAACCCGAAATACCAAAATACTAAATTTATTTCACCAAATTAAAGTATATCAAATTAGTGTGAATGAAATAATTTTGAATAATAAACTGAAACATTTTGCCATTCAACCCCCCCCCCCCCCCGAACACGTATCGCATATGAAAATTAAAAAACCCGTCCCTCGGCGAAGAAACTTTCTGTTGCAGTCGTAATTGATTATGACCCTCAAATTTATTGATTTGTGACAAGCGCCCCTTACGGTTACATCATTGTAATCACGATAGCGGAAAGGATCAAGGAAATAAAGGAAATGACAGTTAATCCACTTAACTATATCTTTATCTTGACAAAGCCAATGGTAATGTTTTTATTGTTGTTGTCACCGTGCCGAAATTAATAATAACATGGCTGCATCAATGGAGTACAGGGCTCTGTTTTACTCTAAATTACGAAAATCATCTGAACAAGCTTATTTTATTTAATTGTGTTCACCATAACTACAATTTATGTTACAGTGTATATAATTTTGTAATATCACTTTTTTATGTTATGTTCATTATATTATGTACAATATTGTGAAACTCAAACCAATCAATGAAATGAAATGAAATTTCACCCCTTCCCCCCATATTTATCAGAAGTCTCTAAGCGCTCTATGGTAATTCAGCATACATGTATAAGTAATTCGCCCTGGCCTCCAATATTTTTCTTTTCCCTCCATTTGCACCTCTCCCCCCCCCCCCTTTAAAAATCCTGGTGCCGCCGCTAATTTTACATGGAGAAGCATTGTGCCTGTGAACTAGTCCTTTCGTTGGAACTAGGAGAACGCGTCGAAGGAAAACCATGAGGAAGCAGTGTAAGTTTTCCAAAGATGCCTCAAAATTTGATTTTTAAAAGGGTTTCTTTTTTCTCTCATTAGGTCCTACTATAGGATTTCATCGATCATGGCACAATGTGCAAACTAAAGAAATATCTATGTTCAATATTCCTTCGAATATTCATGTAAAATATTTTACTTTTTAATCACCCCCTACCCAAATAAACTCTTACATGTATATATTGAGGCAAACATAACCCATCCCTCGGATACGCTGTTAAATGAAGGTCCCATGGGATTATTATAGCTCCTCTACAAAAGAAGAGCATAATTCCAAATATCACAAAAAGGAAATCATTTTAAATTTTTTGTTCCCTATGATATTTATCGATCAAAAGCATATTACGTCACAGAACACGTCATCACCATATTACTAGGAAAGTCAAGCCTAAGTTCCTACTGATGTCAATGTGGGGAAAATAAATACATTATCTAATATGCTTTGCCAGTTTTGTCATTATTAAGTTCACGGTAATTCAACAAAAGTATACAGATAAAAGGATTCAGCGAACCAAAATATGTTTTGTTTATTCTGTGCTTTTGATTAAAGTATCACAGATGTGAATTCAATGAATAGAGTACTTGGAAAAATAACGAAAGTTGACAAGTAGAGAAAAGAGTCGAGTACGTATGATATACGTCAAATAAGATTTTTGGAACAAGGGCGGATACGCTATAATACTTTTTCTTCATTTTTCAAGATTTCTGGTGGGGGTAAGGGGGCAACGGTCCAACTGAGGGGGAACTGCCCCCATGCCCCCCCCCCCCCCCCACCTGGTGCATGCTGTTAAGCAACCAAGTTCCTTTCACTGTACATAATCCAACCGTATATACGGTTGCAATAAATATTGAATTGAAATTGAATTGAACTGTTGATTTTTGATTTATTCATAAAACTTTAAATGAAAATTGAAAATCCTTATTAAATAGATCTAATTTCAATAAGTGCATTTTTTGCGGCGGAATGCATAAATGGATGCTGAACTATGTCTTACATGTCTTATAGGTCTACGTGCATTTTTGCAAGTTCATCCGAAATTCATGACTTGTATATTTTATGAGAATGTACAGGCGTTCGCGTTGATGGATTTGTATGGAGGATAGATTTTTGGGAGATGGGGCAGGGGGGGACCCTCTAATTTATATTCTCGTGGTAAACGTATGATTTGGATTCGTCATTCTCTTTCTTCCCCCCACCCCCCTCTCTCTCTCTCTCTCACGCACACACACACACACACATTCCAATAAACATCTAGTTCTATCTTATCAAGGTATTTCCATATGACTTCAAATAGTAGGCTATAGAGCATGCACTTGCCCCACCCCTCCCCATGTCCCCAAATTAAACAACACTTGTCTGCGGACACGGACTCAACAAATGTGACACTTAAACAAATTGTATCATGTCTAGAGTTGAGACTATGTCTGTGTCAAAGCAGTCACATTACATGAGTGAATCTGGTATTTTACTATAAACTTTGCAGTATATAGGCCTACTCGAAGGGAACAAAGTGTCCCCGTGCCAGGAGAATTCACCAACATCGCAGTAGCGCCAGAATACTGAGGACGCGGTTCCCTTTCACCACCATGACCACAGTAATATAGTTACACTTTCCTTCCTCCACATCCGACTATGTTTACTTTACCTCGATCCGCAATTATTATGATCCGGAACCGGGATCCGGAAAGACGTGCAGAAAGATGATCTAAAAGAAGTACCTTTCGGAGGTTGGAGGGTGGAAAAAGTTGTTTCTGAAACACTACTTTTTTTTTCTTTTTTTGCAGGGGCGGCGCCTCATGGTGGACAGGCAGGGGACATCACCCAATTGTTTTAACTAGTGGAGGGAAAAGGAGGTAAACAAGAAGAGGAAGTGTGGAAAAGAAGGAGCGAAAATGAAGAAAGAAGGAAGAAAAGTATAAATACCCACTCGTACCCCCAGTTCTCTATATAAAAAGAACCCGGTGCCGCAGCCGCCCCTGATTTTAAGACGATACACCTATATACTCTTCATGACCTCTGAATTTAGGCTTGTCGACTGTGTCCATTAGAATTATTTTCTGCTAAGCCCAATCTTATAAACCATTGCTTTTCAGTTTCAAAACATGCCCCGAATGTGACTTATATGATTGTGGTTAAAATGACTATGGTGTTTGTCGTGTGTATATTTCAGTTTACATTGAAGATTGGGTAATTTATTGGGTTATATTCTACTGTATAGACAAACACTCCTGGGGCCCGTTGCAGAAAGAGTTGCGTTTAAACGCAAACCAAAAAATCAACCACAAGTCCCAAATGCGCGCTGTTGATTGGTTGAAAATCAAGTTGCGCATGATTTTTAGAGTTGCGATTGATTGCAACTCTTTCTGCAACGGGCCCCAGGACAAGGCCCTGGGAAGCGGGAGTGCTGAAAAATCACTTTGATGGATTGTGAGCAGAAATGTTGAAAAATAATAAAAAGTTTATTGTGGTATAATCCAACGTTCGATGAACCTATATTGTGTTGTTGTGGGACGGGGGTCGCAGGTACTGTAAATCCAAAAGAAACCAGCAAAATATAAGGCCTATACCACAGAGTGCAGATGGACTTTTACTGACACAAAAAAGTTAACCTTGACTAGTGACGGGCGTTTTATTTAGAACTATGCATTGGAATATTCTTCCTACGGTTGGTTAAGAATGAAAAAAAAAATGAAGAACATATGCAAGTGAGAGAGCGAAGCGTCCAAGCTGCTCACTACTTTGTTATTATTTTGCACCCCCCCCCATACTTCGTATGACCATGTTTTTATATGCCAATAGTCGAAATGACACGACTTGAAACCACAAAACAATCATGTTTCTTATTGATTATTTCAACGAAAGGCGGATGTACAGTACAGTGGTTCATTTCCTTTTAGTGATAAAAATAACTTGAAATCGTATAAGCAGTAATCAATGTCACTATTTTCTCCTTTTTTCAGGACAGGACCCGCTAAAAACCATATGCCATATGGTCATGAAAGACAGTTAAAAAACCCGACAAATATCTTTCACTGTTTTGAAAAGGAAATAGAAAGTGGTTTGACGTATGATCATATCGAATGCTAAATTCCCCAATTTTCGTTTTGTTTTGTTTTTATTTCGAATTAATGCTTTAATGGTTAAAGTTGTCTGTTAGAAGAATGCAAATGTAAACAAAAACGAAACAAAATAAATTTTAATCACGGATGCATTTTCAGAGTAGGCAACTGGGTATGTCATGAGTGACCCACTTATTATTTAAAGAAAGGTATAGTACAAACTACAAAAAAAATATATGAAATCAACCTGCATGAACTAATCCAGTTGCGACATGGGGGCATTTGTACCCCCCCCCCCCCCCCCGGCGTGTTGTCCCCACGTACAGACAGTTTGAAAAATCAATGAAATATTTAATTGTACCTATTGTACTTGTACAGAGCACTTAGGTCGGCCAGTAATCACCTTCGCCTCACATATTCATTAACTCGTACATTAGCTGGTGACAGAACTTTTACAGTGTCGGCTTCAAAATCCTGGAACGACCTGCCACTAATAATTAGACAGTCTCCAACATTAGCAATTTTCAAAAAGTCATTAAAAACTCATCTCTTTCGTACTTTGTAGTTCTTAAAATATTACATTTAATGAATTCATTGTAAGCGCTTTGGGCCTAATGGGAAAAGCGCAGTACAAATAATAAGTAATAATAATAATTGTAATTTGTATATAGGCCTACATGTAGTATATAGGTATATGCTGTCACAGGCATCATGTTCAAGCTATATGACTAAGTGCTCGTACACCATCTTTACTCCTCGAATAACTTGGAAATATTTTCTCACGTTTATTTTTCTCGTCCGCCCTTGCCCTAATATTTTATTTGCCATCAACTTGCCCACGACCCTCCCCCCATTAAGAAAAATTCCCGGTGACGCCACTGTGAATTACATGTATTACAGAAAAGATGAAGACGAATATTATGATGTGTAACAATAATAATACCTGAACAGCTTTCTACATGCATGGGTGAAATCATGGAGCTATTAAACACAGATAGCTCCATGGTGAAACTAAAAGAACCAAGAATGCATGGAAGCAAGTCCTTTTAATTTTTTTTTAGGGAAAATATTTTGTCACAAAGGTGAGATTGCTAAAAGTTAGGGTTAAATCTTTCAGGGCTACTTGACTTTGCTCAAC
Source organism: Lytechinus pictus (assembly GCF_037042905.1). Lineage (NCBI taxonomy): Eukaryota > Metazoa > Echinodermata > Echinoidea > Temnopleuroida > Toxopneustidae > Lytechinus > Lytechinus pictus. The sequence continues at coordinate 6,088,507 of NC_087259.1, forward strand.
GAGCAATTATGCTGTATTTAGCACATCTCATTATTGTGCTATACAGTACGCAGAATATTGATGTTCTAATAAAGATGCTTGACTACATGTATATACTGTCAGTGGCAGATCTTGGGGTCACTTTAAGAAAAGATGATCCCCGCATAGCATTCCATTTTAAAAATTTTAGGGATGATTTTGGCCGTCATGAGGGCGAAATCGCCAGTCGCCCTCATGTATTCCATACGCTGCTTGGAAGCAACTAAAGGACCGACGGTTTGGAAACCCTTCCGACGGACATGCAATGAGAGGAGCAGCCACTTGTGTCGACCGTAGGTCGCTGAATTCCACGACTACTTTTCAACCAATATGAAGGTCCTGGTTTTCTTTCTGCTACCCCTGGAAACTTTCTTCATTCATGTGTTTTAATTGACGTTTTCTTTCTTGCCGTTATTAACATCGGTTCGATATTAATACACAATGAATGAATGGATGGATGGATGGATGGATGGATGGATGGATGGATGGATGGATGGATGGATGGATGGATGGATGGATGGATGGATGGATGGATGGATGGATGGATGGATGGATGGATGGATGGATGGATGGATGGATGGATGGATGGATGGATGGATGGATGGATGGATGGATGGATGGATGGATGGATGGATGGATGGATGGATGGATGGATGGATGGATAAATGGATAAATGAATGAATGAATGAATGAATAAAATTAATGAATGGGTGGATGAATATACCTATAATGATCGAAAGATGGGCTAATGGGGTTCGTGCTCTATTCCTCGCACAATGAAGTGAAAGAAAAGTTCTCCACACAGTTGTTTTCTTTTATATCCTACAGCTAATTTACGCTATATTCACCTGCAAATACAAAGGTCTTAATCCCCGTCGGGATAATCCCTCCCAATCCCACTGAACCCTTTAGTGGATAATCGTCGAATCATTAAGAAAATTAGTAGGTCATTGGTAGTCTTACCACTTCAGCCTCACTGAACCGGTATTGACTCATCTCGATATGGCCAATGTTGAAGAGGATCTTCGCCGAGGGGTCTTCGATGCTCAGGAAGGTCTGGAGGGCGGCGTCTACGTCTCCCTTGCCGAACGTCGTCACGCTCTCGTGCCAGAAGTGGATCATATCCTTGTGCGTCTGCTTCTCCATGGTCGACGATGTCGGATTCGATGTCGAAAAAAGAAATCAGGGGTGAAATTATCAACGACGGCCCATCCGAATCAAATTGGTATACACGCCTATATACCTAGATATCCGATTATGAGCGTTCTTGTTCATCAAAAGCCGCAGTCAGTTGGCCTATTTGTAGAACTCTATCTGTTGATATTCTAACTATTACCCTCGAATATCGCTTTGTAAACAGAGCCCACTTCTCCCATCTGTAACAGGTTGCTGATTGGTCCGAAGTGTTCGATATCAAGCCAGTTCTTTAGCGGTGCCGCCGTGCTGGTATACCTCCAGAATATGTTTATCCTTATATGAAATATTCCAAACTTGCCTCACAAACTAAATCACGCGTGCGTTCCAGGCCCGACTGGGAGTGTACACGTACCTGAACCAATTTCGGACTGAATTATCTTATACAAGGTAATGACACTATATACCAGGAAGTCACTGCAGTCGGTGTAGTGGTATACAAAATTCCTGTTTATTTCAGCAACCTATGCTGATCGCATTTATGAAGAATCAAAGGCGGATTACAATGAACACGATTTTGGGGGCATCACTTCTTTTGTTTGGGTTTGCTATGTGTCACCAACCGGTGACCCAAATACTTCCTGGTACAAACAAACACAAAATACATATACTCCTATACTCAACCTTTTATGCTTAACACAAACTTGTGGTTCATTTATTACAATATGCAAAACATCATTGGAAAGAAGATTTGACGAACAATTTGAATTGGATTTATTTAACGACAGGGACACTAGGGAAGGAAATAAACTAAGAACTTTTAGGCAATTCAAATTCAATATAAGACAAGAAAATTATTTATATTCAATACACAATGTCAATTTGAGAAAAAATATAACCAAGTTCCGACTGAGCGCTCAAAATCTACCAATAGAAACAGGAAGGTACAAAAGACCGGAGAAGATACCACCTAACCTGAGATTTTGTGAAGATTGTAATTTGAATTTTGTCGGGGATGAGTTCCACATTATAATGAAATGTAACAAATATAAAGATTTGCGTAAATATTTTTTTGAAAAGATAATTACCTTCAATATTAGGTTTACTGAAATGGAGTGCCAGGAAAAATTTATCTACATCATGAAATTGGAAACTGAAGCCTTGATTAAATTGTTTTGTTCTTTTATCCAAAACATAATTGCTATTAGGGGTGATTTCTAAGTACTAAAAATATCAACCGGTAAACACTTTGAAGTAATATATTCGCAATATTTTTCCACAATGAATTTACATGTAATGCCATTCTTCTCATTCTTGCTCTCTTTCCCGCTCTCTCCATTTTCGAACTTCTTCCCTCTTTATTTTCCTTTCCTCTCTCACTTTCTTTATGTTTTCTTTATCTTTTCTTGGATATCAGTCTCTATATTCATTGTCAAAATATCTATCCGAATGATTCCTATATGTTTATTGTGTATATTTGTATATAATTTACAAGTTGTTTCTTTTTCTTTTTTTTCTTTTTGACGAAATACTATTTTGTTTTTGTTTATTTGCTTATATTCCTTGCATTGTATATTTGTCTTGTATCATTTTGTACTTTTTCTTATGAACAAAATACTGGCAATTGCCAGTGAAGTTCTAATAAATTCAATTCAATTCAATTCACCAAATGAAATTCACAGAATTACTCAATGGTGTATATAAATGTTTCGGGAATCCGAAATTCAGTTTTGATAAACACAGGAGATAAACACAAACTTGTGGTTCATTTGAACCAAATAAAATTCATAGAATTACTCAATAGTGTATATAAATGTTTCGGGAATCCAAAATTCAATTTTGCAGGGAATTTGTTTATGTTTTTTTTTTCTGAAATGACTAAAAATGGAGAAAAGAAAAGAAAAAAAAACAGTTGAAATATATCTCCGAGTGTTAAGTCAAAATTTATCAAAAATAGATTTTCTCTCAAAAAGGTAAAACAAATTTGCCAGCTCGCTTAGCTCTCTCGCAGTTTTTAAGAATATTTGCCCCATTCGCCATGCCTGGCCCCTCATTTTTTTTTTTGGGGGGGGGCTCACTACGCCATTGATTGAAAGGAAATGTATTATAATATATACAAAAAATATACAATTCCACGTTATGGGCTATCTTGAGACATGAGGGGCAGGGAAAGGGGGGCGGTATGGAGATAAGAGGTGGGGTGACGAGTACTGTCCTGTGTTTGACATAATATGATGCATGTAGGCCTAAAGTATCACGACTGAATATAGAGAAGAGAATATTAACAAAGAGAATCTGGTGGAAAAATTAATTTTGAGAATATTGTTTTATTTGGAATAATCAAAACAAAAAGTTACGTGAGACTATGAATGTGAGGTAGACCGTGGACCGACAATGTGTATTGACCCAGATTGCATACGTTACATAATAAAAGTCAGAAGATTTAGCAGCTCATATGAAAAACAGAGTCAATTTTGGGGTGAGTTGACAATTTTGTGCCTTTAAGAAGAAAGGAAATTGTTTTAGTGCTAAATTCCTTGGGCAAGAATATAAGTAAAGATCGTCTTCATTGATATTCGTTATTTTGACTAAGATTCTGCCTTGTTATTTGAAAGGCTCGAGGCATTATCGAAATCTTCAAAGTGATATTCTCCTTGAAGAGGACCTTTTCCAACAATAATTTGTCCTTCGTAATTTATTTGGGCTGAGAAACAGAATGTTTCGTGCGATTTCGTTATCAAAGGAGATAGAAGGTCACTATTGGTTCGGGGGGAGGGGGGGGAGGATGGGCTATTTTTTTTTAAATACAAGAACATTTTTATACCCCCCCCCCCACACCGATGCACTTAGCTTTGAAACCAAGAGGTGTGTTTTTGTCTCCTCTCTTACAGTCGCTTTTGCTTCGAGTGGTTTGGTTTTATTTCGCGCGCAGGGGGGAGCTGGCGAGTCCGCCCACCGCGTGATTTTCCCCTTTGCTGTGATTGGATATAAGTTTTGCCGATTATGTAATGACAACCTACCCGTAGGTTACAACAGCATACCTTGGCAAGAGGTCACGTGCTCAGAATCCCAGAAACTATACGGCGACTAATCCGTTTCTAGGCCAAATAAGTATATAAAAAAATCAGATTGTATTTTTTATTGTACTCATGAATACTGTTGTGATACTTGCCTACTGAAAATATGCCGTCGATATATAATAAAAAAGAAAATGACTGCCCGGGGGACAAGTTCGCCCTCATGCATGAACATAATTATAGGCGTATAACCTGGCTAGGCTTACAAAAATATCCTCGTAAACATGACATGACACGCAAGTATGTCGGTAAAAAGTGCCAAATCATGTAACTTATCATTGATTATCAAAGTAGGAGTCGATGTTGTTCCAATATACGGGCAAAAAATGTTTGGTGTCTTCGAACACATCATTTTGTTTCATTTGGAGGCGCGATAGCTCAGTCGGTATAGCGGAGGTTTCGGACTCCGGTGACCCGACGATAAAAAATGGCAAGCAAAGGAATCGTTGCGTTGCAAAGAGTTTCCACGTAGAATGCGAAAATTAACTATTAGAGGAGCTACTACGTATACAGCTCCACATGAATTTCAAGAGAAAAAAAGTGGAGCAAATCTGAGCATTGGAATTACTTTTTAATAGGGGGTGTTGGTTTGCAAAGAAAAAATTGACGAGCTAAAAAAAAAGTTTTTCGTTAAAAGATGAAGGTGATTTTGGTGAGGAAAAATTTGGCAAGCAATAATTAAAAACAGAATGTTTTTACTGCATTAATGAAGGTAATTTTGATTACATTTCTATTTTTTTTTTACCTTACCGAGCTGATTTCCGAAGGGGGGGGGGTGCTGCCTACGGTGAATTACACACGCAGCACTCCCGCTTCACAGGGATATGGGAGCAACAATAAAGAGGGGAAGAAAAGGTAATGAAAAAATAAGAACATATAAGAGTGTATTTCTTTCGTTTGTTCGTTCGTTAGTTTGATGTTTTTTTAATTTACCATTTTTTATAACGATACTCATATTGACTGACGAAAAATCTAGGGAGCCTTGCCCCCTCCCCCCCCCCCCCCCCCCCGACGAAAGTCCACGGCACCTCCACTGTCTTTGGACTACATCGAACCATTGAAATCATAATAAACCTTTTCAGTTCGGGAATAGCGAGCTGATATCAGTGCTCCCCGAGCCAATGTAGCCATTAAACTAACATGAAGAGCGCCATCATACATTATTATGTAGATACCAACAAATGAACCCGTTCTGCCCAAAGACCCTCTTAATCAGTCCCACTTATCCCCATCCCTTTTTGGCCCCCCTCCCTCTTTCCCCCAACCTCTTTCTTCATTTCCTCTTAAAACTAATTGCTCTGTCAATCTCCAACTTCTTCTTTGTCATTCATCCTTCCAAAGTTTCACTCTATTTTACCACTATTCCCTTTATCTCGCCCTTCTCTCTCACTCTCTCTCGCTAACCCCTTGTTCTTTCTCTTTGTAATTATTTTTTCTGACATTTCCTACTTCTTCTTTTCCTCCTCCTCCTCCTTCTTCCTCTTCTTCTCATCATCTCTTTATCTCACCTTCACTATACCCCGTCTCTCTATCCTTCCCTCTCTCTCTCTATCCCTCCCTCTCTCTCTCACGCACTTCTCCAATCATCTCTATCACCTCCACCTGTCTCTATCATCTAAACCCTCAACCATAGCATCTTGCCCCCCCCCCACTCTTTCCCCTGGAAAAGCCTTCCCATTACTTATGGTTAAGGGAATATTATTCAGGGTTTTCTTTTACATGTTTGAGACAACATGGACAAAACAAAAATTCAATTAGGGAGTCCTCAAATATCGTGTGTTTTGGCATTAAAGGGGAAGTTCACCCTGACAAAAAGTTCATACTTTTGAAAGTTTGAGGGAAATCCATCAAAGAATAATAATAATAATAGCCAATTTTTATAAAGCGCTTTTCCCATAATGGCTCAAAGCGCGTTACAGCATATTATTACCCCGGTCATTGGATTCATTTCAATCCCGCACGAAAAGTGCACAATTTCCACTCCCTGGGGAGCATTCCTTGCATTCATCACAGCCTCATTATGGCGCTGGCAAAATCAAACATACAATATCTTTCGCATCCTATTATTAGAATTTTAATTATTTGATTTGTGTCGTTATATGCGAGCAGCTTACCTACATATCATATGGTAAAAATCAATGAAATTTCATTTTTTTCAGAAAATTGAAAACGGTTCCATGACATTTGCTCCGACGACAATTAGTGCTCCAATGCAAATTCCACACATTAATGGAATGACCAACTTCGACCCTGGGTTTAACACTATACCCTATACTAAACCTAACATAAAACCTTATTCAAACCCTACCCTCAACCCGATATCTTAGACGAAATAAAGCGCGGAGCAATTGTCACCGGAGCACAATAGACCAAGTAGCAATTTACCCTCCTGTGCACTTTAATAGCCAAGCATGCCCCCAAAAAAGAAGAAAAAAACTTCTCCGGGCACACACTCCTTTCTCAAATCCTGAAGTCATATTACAACTAAGTTTTTTAAATGAAGATCATTGATCTTGTTCATATAGTATTGTGTCCATTTTATTGGTCTCATTCTTTTTAAATCCATTATGGATGAAAATATTTACACACACAAAGAAAAAATAATCATAATTCCTTGTATAAATAAAACAAATGAATGCAAATATGAAAAATCTCAAATTCTTCAATTACATAATATTGACTGGCCTTGAGGGGAACATCAAATATGTCACCCGCAACAGAATCATATTGGCCCGAGTCTTTAGACGAGGGTAATATGATTCTTTTAAGGGCAACATTTTTGATGTTTCCCGAAAGAACCAGTCAATATTATTATTAATACATAAGGCTGTACAATGTAATTTAAGCTTTCATTTGGAAAAATTTATATGCCCGATTGCTTATCACTCCTTCTGATTTCAGGTTATCCATGAACTTAGCGAAGTAACCCTTATTGTCACGTAAATTGTTACCTTGAAGTTGTGAATTATGCATGGCGTGCACTTACACTTTACGCTTGGAAATCTTGCGCTTGGTTTTGTGTATGTAATGGCCACGCGTTATCTAAAATGCACTGGTTCATTTACAGGTTCCAGCCAGATTTCTCAGATAATGAAATCAGCGATCAAAATCGGCTCCTATTGCGCAAGTGCACGAGCAGAAATATGGCCAATATTGCCCTCTGTTTTTGTACATGATTCTTATGGGCAAAGCCCGGGGAGGGCAACATGGCAAATGTTTACCTCGTTGGTCTATGATTGAAAGTAGCGAGTGAAATAGGATATTTATTTATCTGCTGAAATGCCTTATATAAGTAATAATATCAAATATTCAGCCTGAATCAAAATATCTTACCCCTCCCCAAACTATAAGTTTAAATCATGTTGGAAGGGGCTATTTCAGTACGAGTTTATGAAAAGGAATAAAAACTGTATCATCCATTACTCCAAAGCAGGTGTCCTCATAAAATACCTTAAAATGATAGCTTATCAATTTTTTTTACATATTCAGTCTATGTTCTTAATATATTCATACCATTTTTTGTGGGGAGAGGGGGGGGGGGTTAAGCAATAATCTTTCCCTGAAACTTATCCCTTATTTATCATGATTTTATAGAGACAGATCACACAGCTCAAAAACAAGACACACCAAAGATAAAATTGAATTGAAATTTTAAAAAGATTATCATGTCACAAAACTTAATTTGGCAATTAATGTCCTCTGCATAATTCACAAGACTGTGCAGTATTTCATATTTTGTTTGAAATCATAATATTCAAATTATTTCAGATAATCTTAATGCTATCAAACGTATCATTTAGGAGCATAAACATACTGACCAACCCGACTCCATACTCTTGACAGTGTTCATAGTAAAACCGTAGTTGTTATCTGGTAATTAACAACAAGTGATAAGTAAAATAGACAACTTCATATATCTTGTCATTTTCTTTACATTGACTGACATCTGGTGCCAGGTGAACAAAGAACTGTGATCAGACAAGAATTAAAAATAACAAAATATCTTGGGCCTGAACCTGGGAAGAATATGCATTTAATCAATATATCCCTATTTCAAGCACAGTCCTCCCCTGCCCCCCCCCCAAAAAAAAAAATGAGAGAGAGAGCGAGAGAGAGAGAAAGATAATAAAAATAGAGGCACACAGTTGTAAATTTACACATCATGATAGAATTGTAACACAGACATCAACAAATATATATATTGCATGTTTCATAATTTATGACAAACGACACATAATACAAATTATTAACAGATAACATATAGATGCTAACATGGTAATTTCAGTTGCCATTATGATGATTGGAGGTCCTATAGTGATTTGCATTAAGACAATCTTAGAGAAGACCAACGTTATCCTAAATTATTGCATAATAATTGGCATACAAGATGTAGTCTGCAGGCACAGACCCTTGGCTTTCACAATTCGCATAGTGCATAATGCAGAGTCTGAAGTAGTGAGACTACCATGTGAATAAAAAAATAATAATAACTTGACACCTCACAAATCCCCAATTTAAGGGGGGGGGGGGAATTGTCATGAACGCATAATAATTATATATGGCTGGAAAGAGTATCTTCTCCCAAATAATTTGATACCATATTTATGTTGTATGTCTTCACGCTTGGATAATCAGGAGGTGCTCTTTGCAGTGATGTAAAGTTTGACTTGCCCCATATTAAGGCATGACTGCCATGAATGAATCCAGATGTCAGTGATGTCATAATCCTACAAAATCCATTTTAAAACACCAAATAAATTCATTAAAAATCCATTTCAAAACACCATTAAAATCCATTTCAAAACGCCATTAAAATCCATTTCAAAACATCATTAAAATCCATTACAAAACACCATTAAAATCCATTTCAAAATTACTTTACACTAATTTACATTATAATTGTTTAATAAATACAATTTTGGTGTCAATTCTCAAATTCATTTCATTGGAAAGGGATTGACGGATATGTTCTCAATTAGGATTATGACATCAATGGCATCTGGATTCATTCAACGGCAGTCGTGCCTTACTTTGGCGCAAATCAAAATTTACATCACTGCAAAGAATACCCACTGATTATCCAAGCGTTAATACATACAACATAAATATGGTATCAAATTATTTGGGAGAAGATACTCTTTCCAGCCATATTTAATACTCATGTGCTATCATGACATTTTTTTTTTCCTTAAATTGGAGATTTGTGAGGCGTCAAGTTATTTTTTACTCACACGGTAGATGCACCATGTACTGTGCATGGCTGGCTCACAGACAGAGCATTTGGCGTCTAGTCTTCACTCTAGACCTGTTATTGGTTAAAGTGTCAAATGTGAGTCTGTGTTTGCAGACTATACAAGATGTAGTGCATATTTATATACGAGGTTGCTACTTCAGAATTGGGCTATGCAATCAAAACTCATCGTGATATTTTCTGCTAGTATGGCATTACTAGGCATGAAAATGATGGGTCAGTCCACCTTTAAAATGAGGTAAACGACCAGCACTGGCGTAGATCCAAGCGGCGAACCTGTTGCCCAGGGGGGGGGGGGGGGTGATCTATTGTGTCATCCCCTCCCCCCACTTGAACAGTATGACGTCACAGATTTACTACGCCAATGACGACCGGTTCCCAACTTCAATAATTCAGACAGACCTTTCAAGGTAGATTGACCAACCAGGCCAAAAATATCTTGCTCCGATCCGGCTCAATTCTGGAGAGCAGTTTGGCGTTGGAAACCCACTGCAACCCCACTTGGATACTTTACAACATAATTTTGTCATCATGATTTTCAAAAGTAAAATCGAAGAAATAGTCCACCATCATGTTCAAATCTCTATTGCATGCATTCCACAAATTGAATAATCCATTCTAAATATTTGGAAGTTTACATCATGATAAGCAATGATCTTGAACATTTTAAATACCACTCCCAACCTGGAACTTTGTTCCTGGACCAATTTCTAATTAGGCAATTTCTTTTATATTTATTTTCTTATCAAATCTCGATACCAATAGACCAGTTCGTAGTTACTCATGGACAATTTTCGGTCAAATGACCTTTCATTTCTTTTATTATGATAGGCAGATTTCAAAGCAAAATATTACGTAAGCTTGCCTTACATAGCAGGATGAAGAAATTGAATAGACCAGGTGACTAGAATAGCATACCAATGAACACTTTATGAAGGTATTTGTTGCATTCCTACTTTGAATGCATATCAAATAGCATGTTGCACAATGTACTTGGCAAACTGTGACAACCAGTCGTTCGTGGACGCGTTGTTGTTTTTTGTGGATGTAAATGAAAACCACAATTCAAAAGAATATATGAATAATCAAGACATCAAAGTTGGTGCTTATCTCATTAGATTTTAAACCACCATGTCACTTTAGTACAAATGACCTTCTTCTGATCATGCGTAGAAAGGAACTACGAACTGGCTTATTGCCCGAATTCACAAAGGTGGTTTCAATACGGTGCGCCATCTATTGGTTGCAGCGGACAAGCCAACTTCTAACATCGGGTCGACATCGCGTGCAGGACTGCAGGTGCAGGCAGCGCACAGTGCTAGTATACTGTAATGTGACTGTGATGCTTCTAAGATGAAAACCATTTGGCAAAAGCGGACTCGAAGAAGAATTCACCGTAAACGGTCTAAATTTCACAAAGAAATATGCGGCAAATTTCTCTCTCACCTCCTGGACCCCGGTAAACAGTATAATTTTACGCAAGCCGGCTGAGACACGTCAGCCAGCGCACCACAATCGCACGCATAACAGATGTTGACTTTTTCCCATGAGGCATTGCGAGTCGCTGCAGGTGGCACACCATATTGTGAATCCACCGAATTGTACCAAGATATGAAACTATCAGTCATGCAGATTTATTGAATTATCTTGCTTCATTCAAGCATTAAGCACCTTTTACCAATGGTGAGCACTTGTAATTCAACTTTTCTTAATGTGCACTATGAAATAATTATGATTATGTACACAAAATCTGCATAGTCCATGGTTTTGTACCATAGTACAACTTTAACTATCTTGGTGAATTCGGGCTAATATGTTCTCAAACGAACAATAGAAGACATGAATTTATATTTCTTTTGTTTGGAATTCAACATTTTTAAAATTTAAAATGTTACTTGTATATCTAACAATATCTGATGTTTATTTTTATTTGTAATTCATTTTCAATTCAGTTTTGTACTGCAAGATGTGTTGTTTTTAATAAAATCCATTTATCTAAGTCCTTGAGCCCCATATGCATCTATACACGGTTCTAAGGGTGTGTTCAATGTCCATTTTCAAATTTAAACATCAACATGAATCATGATTGAAAACTCAATTTAAAAACACAGAACACAAACACAATCAGCAGTGCACTGTTCATTGTCAAAAATATAAAGCTAATTTTTAGTTGATCGCCTTTAAACTTTCGCTTTCGTTAGTGCAGCTTTAGTACGCAGTTTGAACCATCACAAGAAAGGTCAATTCTGGCACCCGCTTGTGTAGGCTTCCACTGTGCGAGCGAATTTAAAAGGTGTTTCAAAACTCAATTGTGTTCACTGTCGCATTCACAATGCTGAAGGTCCTAAAATCTAAGCTGATCGCGTTTACAAATGCATCTTTTTCCACATTTAAATTTTCCTCCAAATCATGATTTGAAAGACGTTTACTTTTATGACCGGGAATGGAGGACATTGAACACACCATCTGTTTCTCATTATACATGTATCTGCATTTTGTAATCACGTATTCAATCATGATTCACGTTGCCGTTTAAACTTGGGAAATGACAATGAACACAACCTAAATGTACAGAGGGAAGATTGTATTTGGAAGCAAGTTTGGAGGTCACATAAAATACAAATTTGGTTTAAAGTCTTTGTCTTGAAATTGAACATATTTGATCAATACTAGTAAATGGAAGATTGTATCAACATCTCAAATTCACTCTTTTATTGCAAAGACAAATTTGGCACAAATTATCCACATACTTAAATGCAGAGTATAAATTTTCTTCTATGATTTACTCTTATAATTTCATGGAACATGTTTAAACATATTCGGGTGTATTTCATGAAGTCATTTTTTAAAAGTTATAAATGATTTTACATACAACTGGACATTGTATTGCCAAAATGAAAGCTCATTTCCCTAGTATTTCAACTACCAGTGATTTTTCTTTCCAACATGTCTTTCAAATTATGCATTTTGTTTCTTGTTGTTTTTAAGCTTGACTGACATATTTTGCTAAAAAATGTATATGAACAGTATTTAAAATGAATAACAAATAACATAATAAACTTAATTCAATAGTTAATGATTCAGAAATCCTTTTGGCCTGCCATAGACATAGTCCACTCCAAGTAGATTCATTCAATACCAAGACCCTGTCACATATTACCCTTTAGGTAACAAATCCCTCTGAGAAATGAAGGCGTATACTTGTATTTCAATATTCCTTTTTTTTTTAGATCCGTTCTGATAAAGATTTGTTCAGATAATAAATTGAATTTTTGACCGTCTGACAATATTCTTTGGACAGAGACAAATAGTTATACACAGACGGCACAGATGACGTTACGTGACAAGGGTGTTAAAACAACTGAGCAATGTCACGATACACACATTCCATGTAAATTGTACTCCAAATGGTCCTATATTTCAACAGTATATGCACACATAAATACATCCATCCAAATAGAATAGAATCGGGCTCCAACCGCTTCCTTTTTTTAATAAAGAGTTCCTCGTGATTCATACATGTAGGTCGGCTTCTAACCATTCGAAGATCGTTTCCACGCTCGATTCGGTCGAATCTTTTCGAAAGAATATTGCTGTTTGACCACGCGCACTGACTGATCTTTATCGATGACCAGCGAGCGAGCCACGTTAGTTCTGAATGTCTCCAGCACAAATCTATAAAATTTATCTTCAATTTTCCACACTTCGCTATTCTTGAGCGTGTCCATTGTATAAGGCAAGGGATCTATCTTTTGAATCGTCTTGCGCAAGTGAGATTTTTCTCCTGTGGGATGAAAAGAAAACAAGAAAGAAGAAAGTAATATGTAAATGGGATCAGTAAGACATGTATGCATATTAAAGTAACAAATAATTTTTATATATTGTACAATTGATAAAAACTTGACAAAATTTCTTGGCTTCCTACTAAGAATGTAATGTATATAGAAAAATAAACTGTCACAAAGTTAATGTAAATTTTCTGAAAAATATTACCCCGGTTTATTTTTGTTCACCCTTATGTTAGGCAGTGAAGGATGGAGGTTGTGTAGTCTGAAGGCACAGACCCTGATTGAAGCTTTGATCAACAAGTGGGTCTTCACACAAGACTAGCCCAAATAAAAACTGGGAAGAGGGGCCTTTTGCACACAAATCAATGGCAGGGACATTAGGCTGCATATTCAGACCCCTTAACTCCAGTGAGGGGTTTGCGCAACAGACTAGAGTTTGTAATAAAATGCAATCATTTTGGTATAAGCAGGATAGAGGAAAGACAATTCCTTGATAGCTTATTAGTTTGCAAATGCCTACGGGCACATTGATTGGTGGGCGGACAGGGTGGGATATTGAAACCAAACTCACGTTTTGTTTTTATTTTCTTACAGATCCCTAGGGGGACAAGCTTATCAATACATTGATCAATAGACAGGGGTTACAAAGGGTCACCCTAAGAAAATGAATAAAGGAGAATGGATGAAAGAGGGATGGGGAAGACCAAGGAAGCTTGTAGAGATTGAAGAAATGAAAAAAAGAGGCAGCGAAAGGGAGACAAAGATGACCAAGCATTCATAAAAAAGTAGAAAATAAGGAAAAGGAAAGAGGGAAAGGGAGAGAAGAGGGGAAAAGAGAAAGGGGAGGGGAGAAGGAAAGTGAGAGGGGAGTAGGAAAGAGAGAGTTGCTGGAGAAGAAGAGAGAAGAGGGAGATGAGAAAGACAAAAATAGGTAGATTGAAAGAAATAGTAAAAAATTAAAAATAAAAATTACAGGAGGAGAATTTGAAGGAGGGGAGGGACAATATGTCCCTGACTTTACAAGAGCCTTGCTTTAAAGCAAACACTCATAACTTAATACCAGCATGTCACTTTGAAATGACAGCAAAAACCACAAACCTACCAAGTTAATGCAAACAGTGATACATACATTGGAGATAAACATGATTCATCCCTGAATTGTCAAAATGCCCCCTAAATATATAGCTTTAGTGTTCTATACAAATGTTAATTTGAAATGGATTGAAAGGCGCGGGGGGGGGGGGGGGGGGGAAGGGTGCCTCTGCTCCCTTCAGAGTGTTACTGAATGAAAAGCCACTTTTCACTTCCACGATGCACAACACATTAAAGAACATAGAAAATGTATTGTCAAAAGCCCTTAATGACAGTCAACGACTAAGAAGTCTTTGTCGAAAATTGGTAAATCGAAACAGCAGTTTCATTCTGGCTTCTGGACAGAAGACATTTTTACAATTTATTGTCAGCTCTGAAACAAATGTTCTGGTTTTCTGGTTTACCAATTTTCCGACAAAGACCTCCCAGCTGTTCATTGTCATTTGACGGGCATCTTCAATACATATTTACTGTTACCTTGACTACGTTGTGCGTCGTGGACGGGAAAAATCCCTAATATCTCAAGAACAACCCCTCAACAAAACATTCTTCACCCTTACAGCAAGAAGAATGCTTATACAAACCTTTCTTAAAAAGATGAAGGGCTCCTTTAAAAAATGAGGGAAGGGATGCTTCGAGCAGTGCCACAAACTCCTCCATGTGCTCTGTAACTCCGACCAAGAAGTATTTATTGACGACGTTGTACTTGGCTTGTTCCAGCGCCCATCTGCTCCCAGGTTTCCTGCACAAAGGAATCGTATCAATCAAAAAAATAAAAATAAGATGGATGTGTGCATAGCAAAAGGTTGCAATTTGCCCTTCTGCTGGCTGCATTTCTACCCCCCCCCCCTTGCCTACGATGTTTCGGACAAACCCTTTTGGCGGTTGCACATAATGACCAAAAGTGAAGTTTGCAATACATCAAGCAACTTGTATTTGCTTTCAGCATTTACATTATGGAAAATGCTAAGTAACAAAATAGCCTACAGTAGCCTTCAGAATGAACTCCTGTTATCAATGCTTACCCCCCCCCCCTTCTCCTTTTTTGTCAAAGAATCATAAGTTTACTCTTTGTCCTGTCTCAACATATGAATAGATGTAATCATTCATTTATTCATACTACTTTACGACTGAAGGTTCTTGCCTACCCATTAAGGGCATGTAATTACTGGCACTTCCATTTATAGACACACAGCACACATGGACGACCTCTACCAGCCCAAGTTTTCAAATCTGGGCATTTTAAGCCAGGGTTATACCAAAACCAAATTCTCCCAAATAAATTCGAACCTATTCTGCCTGAATATGGCTTTCTCACATTCGGGGAGGGAGAACAGAATACTCCGGTATCTGCCCGAATATGTGTATTCGGATGGATTCGTGGCTGATTTGGTTCCTGTGTAACTGCCTCATTGGGTTAATCGAGAGATTACAATTTTACATCAACTTGAAAATTTCAAAATCACATTTGATATGCTTTAAAATGCTCCTTGGAAGATTTATCTTCAATTTACCACAAGCCATGAGAGCAATGAAAAACAGCTTAATTCTCTAAATATCCACTCCTCCTTATCCGCCCATCTCAGATCCAACCGCATGGGGGTGCAACCCCACCCCCATGGGTACAACACCAACCCCCTCTAATCACAAACAGCTCCCAAGACTGGTAAACTGACCTATTTTTAAGGTCATGGACTGAGAGTTCAAAATGCTAGTCTTGATATTCAACCTTCTTTAACTCTTTGTCCTCAGATATCAAACCCAGGGTTTCAAAGAAGGTACAGGCAATCATAATACTATGGTAGTTTGCTTTGAAAGAGGAATGAGAAAAGTGACTGAAAAGAACTATCAAACAAGACCTGAGGGCCCGGGGGGGGGGGGGGGGGGCACTCAGTATATAATGCATAGTGGGTATGTGCCGCGGAGGGGACCCCCATTTTTACACTCAAATTTTCGTTCCAAGGCATAGCATTTTTTGTCTTATTGAGAAAAAGAACAAAGAAAGCCGCTCCAAAGCATAGCATTTTCTTTTTATCGAGAAAAAAAAGAAGAAAGAAATCCCCTCCAAAGCTTCGCATATTTTCCGTTACACCGTTCCGGTCGCAATTTTGGTGAAAAGCGGCCGCAGAGCGCTGTCCGACCATCGCCTCTGTGCTAGCGCGCCGGCAGTCATGCCGCCGGGCTAGCTGCATGCACGCTCCATAGGGATGCATACGCACTCACACGTAGGCGACCTGTTCCAAGGACCCCCGTTTTCACAAACATTTGTAGTTCCGAAGCCCGTTCCGAGGACCCTCCTTTTTACAATCAGCCCGCTCCAAGGCCCCCGTTTTCTGTCTCACCCGCGGCACATACCTACTACTTTTTTGGTCGAGTGCCCCCCCCCCCCCCCCCGGGCCTGAGGGCCTATACATTAATGCTATTTACCTATTTCAATGAATTTTTTTCAGGAGTTCTTACCTAAACCGAGTCCCTTAACTATAGGCCTACACCTTCCCCTATAAAAATCTTGAACAGACAAGAAGCATTGATGACCACATGAGTTTGCAGGGATCAAACCAGTCTACACTCGATCCCTCCCTTGTGCCATGCCATATCATTTCAAGATTTATAAACAGTCTGAATAGAGTAGACTATATTCAAAACATTCTTGACTCCAAAACTTAGATCTGACCTTCAGATGGCGAGAGCTGATGATTATTGCCATCTCCAAACCATTTAGTACTTAAAGGAGAATGAAACCCTTGAAACCAGCTGAATCCATATCAAAGAGAAAAATCAAAGGAACACATTGTTGAAAGTTTGAGGAAGATTGAATGAATAATAAGAAAGTTATGAGCATTTGAATATTGAGATCACTAGTGCCATGTAGATCCCCCAATCGGCAATGCGACCAAGATCTGTGATATCACACACGTACAACTCCCTCATTACTTTAGTACTTATTTCACTTATATTCTCACTTTTATAGAGTCTATCACAAGGTGAGGTGTTCTCTTTATGAGATGACAGGTACAGAGGTTTCACAACATTATATCATTGATGAATCGTTTGTCATATGATTAGAATGAGCAAAAAGAAATGTTTTGGGGTATATTTTCAGTGTCCAAATGGGAGAGTTGTACGTGTGTGACATCACAGATCTTGGTCGCATTGCCAATGGGAGGATCTCCATAGCATTAGTGATCTCGACATTCAAATGCTCATAACTCTTTTATTGCTAGTCCTATTTTACTCAAACTTTTGATAATCTTATTTTTTGATTTTTCTGCTTTCACAAAAGCTAACTTGCTCCAAGAGTTTCATTCTCCTTTAACAGTATAAGAAAGAAAAGAATATTGACTTGACCATGAGGGAGGGAAGACTGTTACTCTTATCAAGAATTCAATCCCAGTTCTCACTCACTAGAGTAGTTCTCACTTACTAGAGTACCTCAAATGAAAAACGTTATTTATTAATTTTTTTTTTTTTAGGTATATGATTTCTAATTTCACTTTTTATTTGTATGTTCTACATTGTAAAGCGCTTTGATGTGATTTCATGAAAAGCGCTATATAAGACTAAGTTATTATTATTATTATTAAAACGATTTAGTTTTATACAATGCTACTCAGACGACAGTTTATTAGCCCCTGACCATCTTTAGCCCTGGGCCATCCTTGCGATATCTCCTTGCTTAAACCCAATTATCCTTAAATCCAGACTATCCTTAAACCCATAGGCCCGTATTCTGAACTCAGGTTTAAATTAAACCCTGGTTTAAAGTTGTGATGTAACTATGGAGAGCCAATTGGGGCAAAAATCCCTAACAGTAAACACCTTATTTATTAACTCATATGACACCCAAATTGTTCATAATTGTCTGGGAATGATAACTGAAGTATTTTCTTCATTATTAAAGCAAAAGGAAACAAAATAGTAAACATAAGAAATATACAATATAAACAAAATTTTTGAATTTTTGGCTCCCCATAATTTTAGCACAGAGTTAGACCGTGGTCTAAGTTAAACCTGACTTCAGAATACAGGCTATAGGGTTGACTATCTTTCTTTTTTGTTTTGTTTTGTTTCAGACTGTCTTTCTTAACCCCACACTATTTGCTTAGACGGGGTTTACGCCTTAATCCCGGACTATCGTACAGCTCAAGAATATTGATGATTTTCCACAAAGCGCATGTTACAGAGGAACTTTCAACTTCTGTGATTAGCTCATGCTTAGCCCCAATTTTCATTAGCCTGGTTTGGTTTCACACTACAACTCTTAGCACTGGCTGCCCGGCTAGCACAGCAACAAGCCAGCTAACCCCGCTTTTTAGTACGACCAGAGTAGCCTAAAATACATTAATACCGTGTTTACACACGACTCAGTGCGAATGTTGAATCTTCAAGCAGGGTCGAATGTTGCGAAGAGGGCAACTGTGATTGCGATTATAATGAAACAAAAAAGGCGAGATCGACAAGGCCCACGGATTACGAACAGAAGAAAAGACGTATACGGATATGCCGTGTTTGACCTGGTTTATGCGGGTTCGAAACAGCTTTCTGTTTACAAAAAAATAGGCGTGTCTGACTCGGCTCGCGGGTTGAAACCTACAATTTTGTCAAATCAAAAAAGCTGTTTTCGACATGGTTCGAGGATCACACTGATCGCGTTTACACAGCATAAAAGTGACGTGTTGAGTACGGTTCGTGTGTCGAACCCCCGAGCCGAGTCACTGTGTAAACACGGTAAAATATTGACTGTGCTATCATACACATACTTTTGTCAAGGCATAATGCCCTACTGGCTTTGTATACATACGATGTCTGAACAAGCCTCTAAATATCTGTGGTGTGAAAGGCCCCAGTGTGACCAGACTGCTTTTTACATCCAGGAATTCCAGAGTATACTTGTCCTCATCTTTTTTTAATACACCAACTGAAAGATATTGTCATCAATCAGATTTGAGAGACAATTTCACAATAAAGGTTATGATTATTGGTTTAAGGGTGCCTGCTCTGCCCCCCCCCCCAAAAAAAAATCAGATATTAATACATTTAATTGTATTGTAATGTTTTTCAAACATCAGTATTTTCACTGAATTTTCTTGAATACCTAGTAGATTTGACACTTTCTCCCACCAAATTTGATAAAAAAATCAAGTAAAAAGTGTCTATTTTATGGCTCACTTGCTTCAATCCCTTGCAATTGATTTTCAAAATGTTGGAATTCACCCCTCACATTTTGCCTTATGTGCCCATAATCATTATGACTGAAAAAAAATCAATTTCAATATCTTGAAGTATTTCATCTACTAACCAGGAAATCAAAAATTCCCTAATTTTGAATTGCTTACAAGAGAAATAATTAAACACAAAATAACAAGGTGAAAGCATCCAACTTCATTTTCTATTTAAAACAATTCATCACACAGATTATAGGATAGATATACAAAAGGCTTCAAGATGACCAGTGTGATGGCTCAGTTGGTAGAGCATTTGTCTCACCACCAGGAGGTCGGGAGTTCAAGCCTGGGCCAAGTCAGACCATGGAGCTATCATAGCTCCATGATCAGACCAAAAGATGGGAGTTGCAGCAACCCCGTTTGGCATCCAACGATGGAAGAGATAGAGCTTAGTCAATCTGGCCCTGCACAGTAGCTGCCTGGCCCACAATTAATTGGGCAAAATGATTTCTGGAGTGTTCCTATTTCAGATTTCTATTTCGAACTATAAAATATGGACCTTAACATTTTTCAAAGATACCAAACTTTAAAAGCTAAAATTGGGTAATTACTGTGAAGCGGTATACTAGCTCTGTCATTTTGTCAGCAACTTCACCAACCGGCATAAACCAAGCTGGTCTCCGAAAAAAACAATTTTGAGATAATGTTTGGCAGAAAAGTAATTTCGTCTCAAAACACACCAATCAATCCTCAAATTAGTATTATATTGACTCTCTTCAGTACATAATCTGGCATTTTTACTGCATTTTTGCAATTTAGTGCAAAAGGTTTATGGAGGGCACTACTTATGGATTCAGCTATATTGGTTTTTGGTTTGCTATAAATACACAGATCAAATGACTCCAAGATGTTTATTCCGCTAGATGGTACACTTGGAAGAGTAAGGCTGCGTTTATGCGACCTCAAGCCAGAATCATGATTTGAATCATGATTTGAATCATGATTCAAAACACAAACATGAATCACGATATCACAGAATCAGCGTTTAGACGACCTTCATTCCAAAGCTGTTTCTCCTCAGATTCGGGCCAATCCAGTGCGCATCACTAGTGCGCAGTTTGACAGAGGAAGTTTTTCGCACGTGTTTCGGCTCTCGAAAAATATTTTGCTTCCAGAATTCAACCTAAGTTTACTTCTATCATATAGGGTCCATATGCTTCTTTTCATCTTGTTAGTTAATCCAAAATGGTGTTCGGAAGTGAATTTCAGCGTAAATCCAATTTAATATTGACACTCTATACTCAACAACAACTGAGATCATTGTCTGTCCAGTTAATTCATTTACTAGAACTTGAAGTTGAAGACATGACCAAAAAATGAAAAGTAGTGGACGATGCGAAGACCAACACAGAATTTGAACATGACAAGAAATGCATGCAGAGTAATCATGTACATACAATGAGCACATAGAGAGCCTTGAGCTTGGCAAGAGTCAAACCGAAAGCCGTAGCCCGACACAGTGAGGTCATATAATCATGATTCAAATCACGATATCGTTTATTCGAACATTTTCGTACGTGATTCTGCAGAAACGTCTTTCCAAACGCCCCTTTTTTCGTGTTTCATGTTTGTGATTCTAATCATGATTATATTCAATTTCGACTAAACGCAATCGTGATTCTGCAGAATCATGATTTGAATCATGATTCGAATCATGATTATAGGGTAAAAAAGTGGCGGATAACCGCACCCTAAGTTGAACTCTAACCCTCTGTGGACTGGGCAGAGCTAAGCTATTTGGGATCAAAGAGAAAGTGGGCATTTGGGAAGGATACACTGATGCAGTATGGGATATTTTGGAGAAAAGCATGTATAAATAAAACTTTTCATACTGACTGCTTGACTCACCATATGTCATGTTGAAGGATATCATGGGTGTGTTCAATGACGGTTTCCAAATTCAAATGGCAACATGATTGAAAACGTGATTACAAAACGCAGATATGAGAAACAAAGGACGTGTTCAATGCCCTTCAATTCTGGTCGTAAAAGTAAACATCTTTCAAATCATGATCCGGAAGAAAATTCAACGTCGAAAAACATGCATTTGTAAACGCGATCAGCTCAGATCTTACGACCTTCAGCATCGCGAATGCGACATTGAACGCTATTGAGTTTTGAAACGTCTTTAAATTAGCTCTCGCAGCGGAAGCCTACACAAGCAGTTGCCAGAATTGACCTTTCTTGTGATAGGTCAAACTGCGCACTAAAGCTGCGCTACCGAAAGCGGGAAATTTAAAGACGATCGACAAATAATCAGCTATACATTTTCGACACTGAACAGTGCACCGCTGATCGTGCTTGTGTTTTGTGTTTTGTAATTGAGTTTTCAATCATGATTTATGTTGCTGTTTAAATTTGAAAATCGACACTGAACACACCCATATTCAGAAATCAGGCCCATATAATTACTTAGCTTTATACATGGCCCAAGAACTGAACTGTAACTTTAAGGCTCAGATACTCCTTTCATTTGTCTCATCCATGTCTGTTTTTAATCCAATCAGCCCTCTTGTGCCAGCTGATCAATAAAAGTTTGCCTTAAGCCATTCGTTACCTGCACCGTATAATAGATACATGTACACGGCTACTCTATCACTTCGGCAGGAAGAGTGAGGTACTAAAGGATGGTTTCAAAGTACTCTCCATCCTATATTTCTGTTTATCTGCCTATTCATCAATCTATCTATCTATCCATCTAATTATATGTCTGTCTGAATGTCTGTCTATCTATCTACACATTCTATCTATCTATCTATCTATCCATCTATCTATATGTCTGTCAGAATGTCTGTCTATCTATCTACACATTGTATCCATCTACATAATCAAAGCAATTAAATCAACGAAATGGAGATGGGCTGGCCACCTTGCAAGATCACATGATAATAGGTGGACCAAACGCATCACAGAATGGAGACCATGGCTAGGATCACGAAATTGGGGTAGACAAAAATTGAGATGGAGTGACGAGCTCACAAAATTCATTGGCATAAATTGGATTGCTTCAGCACAAGACAAGCACCTTTGGCACCAACTTAAGGAGGCCTTCGCCTTGCAGTGGGCTGAACATGGCTGATATGATGATGATGATGACATGTACATGTATCTATCTATCTATCTATATATCTGTCTGTCTGTCTGTCTGTCTATCTATCTATCTTCTATCTATCCATCCATCTACATGTATCTATCTATCCATCCATCCGTCTATCGAACTGTCATTTTTTCTCTTAATTACTCTCTCTTCATCCATCCATTTATCTACCTAGCTGTATACCTATTCATCTATTCTGCCAAGTGTTCTATTACTTGATTCAATGGCACCGAGTGATGATATCCACAGTTTATTTTTATAAACAGAGACCTCATAATCAATTTCCATCACATATTTATCATCTAAAAATGGCATGGAACCTTCAGCCTCTCCTGTCAAATCAATATACGTAGTACTTTAGGGATTGCGGACATCTTGCACTAAAAAGCTTTGCCTCTAAGTCACATTCCTGAAGGAATATCACTCACACACCATACTTTGAATTTTACATCAAGAGCTATCACTTTAATTCCTTCAAATCAATATCTATTTGCATAAAAGTATAACACCCAGCATCGTAACCACAAATCTCTCTCATCCTGTGTATGGGTGGGTGGATGTATGTATGTGTGTCTATCTATCTATCTATCTATTTATCTGTCTGTCTGTCTGTATGTCTGTCTGTCTGTCTGTCTGTCTGTCTGTCTGTCTGTCTGTCTGTCTGTCTGTCTGTCTGTCTGTCTATCTGTCTGTCTTTTTCTCTTTTTTCTCTGTCTGTCTCTCCCTCTCTGTATGCATGTCTCCCCCCCCCCCCTCGCCCCTGTCTGCCTGTCCACCCCCCCCCTCATCTGCAGGTCTGTCTGTCTGTCTCTCTCTCTTGCTGTCTCTTCCTCAGTCTTACATTTATAAAATTCTCATCATTATCTCATTCAACTTTCCGATGATCCATCTGATTAAATACAATTGAATGAGATTAATTATACAAATCAAATGTATGATTGATTATACTGGTGTTAATAGTTACAGTACCCCAATCTGAAATTCATGGAACCAATTGATGTCATCTCCTTCTTACACCTCTTTGCTACCCTTTCAGGTTAGGTTTCAAGACTATTTTCCATTCCATATTTTACTCTCAATTAAACCTTATATTGTTATTAATCCTTGAACTAATGGTTCAGCCATCATCAACCTTTCCTGTCATCTTGGCTGGGTCTCTTATAATAGGCATCATAAATTTCCATTCCATACTCATATCTCAATCAAACATTCCATGCTACTGATCATTGGACTTGGTAGTTTAGTGTCATCAACCAATCAACCTGGCCTATTTTCTGTTTGTTTTCTGTTTTATGGTAACTCCCGTAGGAGCTTGGCAGGACAGCTCTTTGCTGGTAAATGCCAAGCTGGTATATAACCAATTACCTAGGAAACATTTTACGTCTAGGTTGATCAGTCATAGTGCCTGACCTTATAGACGACATATATTACTCTCAGGCCTTTTAATCAAAGTGGAGACAATGGCAGAGTGGGGATTCGAACTCACAACTTTTCGATTATGAGTCCAATGCTCTAACCACTGGACCACACGACCCATGTCATGGTATCATAACTTTCCTTCCCATATTCAAACTTTCATTCCATCTTTCAATCAACCCTTCTAATGATATTGATCATTGAACTAATGGATCGCTGTTATCAGTTCAGTTTTCCATGCCAGGCATTATCACTTTTCATTAAACATTCATCTCTTCGTAACTTCATTCCATCTCTCAATCAGTCCTTCTATTGATATCGATCATCGAGCTAATGGGTCGGTGTCATCGACTGACCATCCTGGCTCTGTCTTCTGTGTCAGCACCAGGTAAATTTCCAATTCGTATATTCATCTTTCGTCTTTTCACTCAATAAACATTTAGTCAAATTAGACCAAATGGTATATGGACTAAATGGCCATTGGACCAACTGGTAATTAGACGAAATGGGCAGTGGACGAAATGGCAATTAGACCTGTGGATAGTGGTCGACCAAATAATAGCAGATGAGTTGGTAATTATACGAATTGGCATTAGACCAAAATAAACCAGGCACCATACCTTATTGATTGAGAGATGGAATGAAGTTATGAAGAGATGAATATCTAACAGAAATTCAATTAAGTATTCAATTCTTCATAACTTTGTTCTATCTCTCAATCAATCCTTCTACCTTGCCCTATCATAATTGATCCTTGAGCCAACAGATCGATGTCATCAACCTATCATCCTAGCTTGTGCTTAGCACGAAATGCAGATCAATGTCTTGTCAAATTACCTACTGATCGACCACTGTTGGAAATCATCTTTTTAAAGGAGAACTTCACCCTGGCGATGAGTTGATATCAATAAAAGCAGAAAAATGGTGGAAAATATTGAAGTATAGATAAAAACATTCAAAGAATTCTTATGTCACAGACGAGCAGCTCCCTGTGGTATGATACAAATTTTCAAAAATGCTATTTTTCAAAAAATTGAAAGTAATAATATTTGTGTGCTTCATATATCATCAGAAACATCATTTCATACCCACTTCTATTTAAAAAAAAAAAAAAATTCTTCATGTTCCGCTAAAACTTGGAATTTATGGAAATTATATGTCATAATGGGGGAGCATCTATGACATCACAAATACAAAACATTAAAAATTCATAATTATCATTCTTTTTCAATCAAACTTTCATCAATATTTTTCTCTAATTTATCAGTTTCTATTGAAATCAACATTTTGCCAGGGTGAACTTCCCCTTCCAGAGAGGTCATTCATGACCCTGTCTAACAAAGAGTTTAGATTGATCAAATCAACCTCAGCTATATGGAAATCCATCACTGTCATAATTTGTCCTATAGGAAAGTTGCACAATGTCATTTGCAAACAAAGAGAAGCACACTGAAGTGCCAGGACAGCGATGAATGCATGAGTATCGATCATATCTACAAAACATTTTCAACAATCACACACTTTAGATGTTGGCGTTGCTGGCTTTCCATAGTTGTGGTTGATCGGATCAATTGCAACTCTTTGTAAGACACCGTTCTCACTACCTTCCTAACACTAGTTTAGTGGAAACTAGTTTAACGTGTAATGAGAATGGTCGAAGTGATCTTGGAAGCGATCTTCCAAACTGGTTCATAAAACCACTTCGCGATGTGATCGCTTTGCCTCGTTAAACTGGTTTTAGCGTAAGTAAGGACACAACC
Source organism: Lytechinus pictus (assembly GCF_037042905.1). NCBI lineage: Eukaryota > Metazoa > Echinodermata > Echinoidea > Temnopleuroida > Toxopneustidae > Lytechinus > Lytechinus pictus. Next base: position 6,114,365 of record NC_087259.1, read on the forward strand.
GTTCTTTGGGAAGCGATCTTCGCACATTTTGAGCGTGCTACTCCACACAACAGGTGTAGTATGCCTACGCTGCGGTTTCGAATTTCGCGCACACGTGTCACCCCACTGAGAGCGTTTCCATACCAACAAGATCGCTTTACGTTTCGTGTGATCAAATGGGAACGCTAGCAAAGCGATCTTCCAAACCGGTTTCCAGTAAACTGGTTTTAAAAAGCGTAATGAGAACGGTGTCTAGGACAGGGCCCATACATGTATCTATCCTATTCTTACCAGCATTCTGGGTTGTGTCCGCAGAAGAAAGGAACCTGTATCCACATCCTCTCCGGGGCGCAGTCAAAACCTTGTCTTAACACACATTCATCAAGCGTCTGCGGAGGAAAAACATAATCAAAGAAAGATAAACACCAGTTGTAGTAGGGATCTCAAAATGAGTTTGAACAGGATCCAATAAAATTATCACCCAAGTGTTTGTATAAATACAAAATGAAATGGCGATGGGAGAAAATGTGTTATAGCTGAGAAATTAGCAAAATAAGCACAGAATTCCATCAAATGTCGGGTATTTTTCCAAGCAATTTTAATTCACGGTCCCACATATGCTTTTCTGTGTTAGTGATTGTCAGAATTATTGGTTTTGAGCCAAGATTTCATGATTTCATAAAGATAAATTTGCATTAATGTACCACATCTAGATATATGATAAAATTGTGACAATTAAACCTTGATTTAGAAGTCTTTCTCATAAAATAATTATTTGCTGCAACTACTTTCTTTTACCTTTAAGAGGCAGTGAAAAACATTATCAAACTTAAGGGAGACTCTAGTGCACTACAGAAAGAAAACAAAGCAAATGATGAACAAATAAATCTGTGACTCAACACATAGAAAAACCCAACCAGGGCCCTGTTTCATAAAGACTTTTACTATAAGCCAATCAGAATGAAGGATTTCAGTAGCTTTGTTATTAAACCAAGTCTTATGAAACAGGCCCCGAATGGCAAATTGTTTTCAGAGACGGTGAGGAATCTGGGAAAGCTTTGTTAAAGGGCAAGTCCACCCCAACAAAAAGTTGATTTGAAAAAAGGAGAAAAATCCAACAAGCAAAAGACAAAAAATTTCATCAAAATTGGATGCAAGATAAGAAAGTTATGACATTTTAAAGTTTCGCTTAATTTCACAAAACAGTTATATGCACATCCTGGTCGGTATGCAAATTGGCAGACTGATGACGTCACCCACTCACTATTTCTTTTGTATTTTATTATATGAAATATGAAATATTCTTATTTTCTCCTCCTTGTCAAGTGAAAAAAAGTTTTATTTCTCCCTGAACATGTGGAATTACTATTATTTTAACAGTTTATGGTTAAGTTAAGTTGGTCCTTATTGTCAAATCTGTAAAGATTGAAATATTGTATTATTCAAACAATAAAAAACAAAAGAAATAGTGAGTGATGGACATCATCGACTCTCTCATTTGCATATCGCTGAGTTGTGCATTTAACTGTTTTGTGAAAAATAAGCGAAACTTTAAAATGTCATAACTTTCTTATTTTACATCCGATTTCGATGAAATTTGCAGGGTTGTGTTTGTTTGATTTTTCTCTATCGATTCAAATCAACAATTCTCTGGGGTGGACTTGACCTTTAAGTTTGAACAAAATGTATGAGAGTAATTAATCAGGTTTTTTTTAAGTTGCAATCGTTATGCAGTTAGATTTGCTAATATGTCATGTCAATGAGATGATAACTGTAGGAGGTGTAAACAACCCTTGAACAATTTCATGTGAGAAAAATCAGCTCACTTCATATTTAGAATAAAAACAGTCAAACCAAAATGAAGTCCGGAATACCCAAATCCTTAATATGTGAAGCTTGTATTGGAATGGTGCCACGATATTCATTATAGGTATAATGCTTGATTTGCAACGTGTTAGACATTATTTGTTCTGATACAAGGCACCGCCGATCCCAATCTCACTTAGTGCTACACAATATACAGCAATATGAGGCAGGTCCGTATAGAGTCCCTCATCCTCAGCTTTCTGCTGTACGGAAAACATCAACATATTTTTTTGGAAGAGCATTGAATTCATGGAATACCACCACTCAATGAAACAAAGTAGGAATCCAGGTCTTAAACCCGGTTTAGTCCCTGACTTGGGAGGTGGCCAGTTTCACCTCACTCTCAAAGAATTTACCCCTCCTCTTTACTCACTCTTCTTTATTTGAAGAGTCTTCCTCCTCCCTCATCCTAATCCTCTTGCTCTCCTCCATCACTTGCTTCTTCCTTATCTTCTTCAGTCACCCCTTCCCCTTTGACCAGCCTCCTCCCTCAACCTAATCCTCTAGCTCTCCTCCATCACTTGCTTCTTCCTTATCTTCTTCAGTCATCCCTTCCCCGTTGACCAGCCTCCTCCCTCAACCTAATCCTCTAGCTCTCCTCCACCACTTGCTTCTTCCTTATCTTCTTCAGTCACCCCTTCCCCTTTGACCAGCCTCCTTCCTCAACCGAACCCTCTTGCTCTCCTCCATCACTTGCTTCATCCATTATCTTCTTCAGTCACCCCTTCCAGTTGACCAGCCTCCTTTCTCAACCTAATCCTCTAGCTCTCCTCCATCACTTGCTTCTTCCTTATCTTCTTCATTCACCCCTTCCCCTTTGACCAGCCTCCTCCCTCAACCTAATCCTCTTGCTCTCCTCCACCACTTGCTTCATCCATTATCTTCTTCAGTCACCCCTTCCAGTTGACCAGCCTCCTCCCTCAACCTAATCCTCTAGCTCTCCTCCATCACTTGCTTCTTCTTTATCTTCTTCAGTCATCCCTTCCCCTTTGACCAGCCTCCTCCCTCAACCTAATCCTCTTGCTCTCCTCCACCACTTGCTTCTTCCTTATCTTCTTCAGTCACCCCTTCCCCTTTGACCAGCCTCCTCCCTCAACCTAATCCTCTAACTCTCCTCCACCACTTGCTTCATCCATTATCTTCTTCAGTCACCCCTTCCCCTTTGACCAGCCTCCTCCCTCAACCAATCTTCCTACTCTCCTCCACCACTTGCTCCTTTTATGCCTTCCTTGGTCATCGCTTTCCCCTCTGACCAGCCCCCTTGAACTCAATCGCCCTTCTCAAAACAATCAAAAGTTAACACCCCTCCTCAACACATACATGTTACCATACCAACGTACTTCATTCGTCTTCACCATCTGATCCTTCAGGTTTCCAAACCAACATTATGATCAAAACCTCAGACTCCTCGAAAATTTTAGATTTTCCTTTTTGTTAAATATTACCTAGATGCTTACTCTACAAATCTTACTTTTATAAAAGAGAATGTGAGCTCACCTCATTACTCCTTGCTCTATGCCTTGATAAACTTGGTCTGAAATTATCCCCGTGTCTCAGAAAGTAGTAGTAGGAGATAAACCTGTCTAGCGGTGACCGTACCATGTTGATATAAATGGGATTTATATGTGAGCCAAATCTGGAATGGCAAAGGGAAGTAAACACCATTCAATGATCAATGCTGATTATCATTATATTCCACACATAATGCTACTCTCTGATTTACTTAGAGTGAGTTGTGTGATGACTTGAAGATTTCAAACACAAGATAATAGAGACCTTTCGTTTTCTGTGACGAGCCATGTGGACGTACGAGATTAAGGAATTTTGGGAGCGCTGCGCATGCGCGAAGTAATCTTTGACGAGCCTTCTCGTTCGCTGCCCAAATCTGTGACTTGTATTTGAGGGTTTTGACGTTGTGTCATAGTGTCATAGTGCTCGAACTAGCGCTAGTTCGTACATGATGACGTCATCCAAGCTTAGCAAAAATGAATGAAGCCGCATCAACATTCGAGTTTTGTTGATTCAGCAGGGCTGGTAAACTGCAAATTACTGCTTGTTACCAGCTTTTCCATTACATTTAGTGTGTCCTGTTTTCAGACACTACATATCCGATAGGTAATTGATGTTCTATTTCCAAACAACTGTGTTTTTTTCCGGCTTTTTGCGCAAGAGTGCAAATGTTGCACCCACAGTCGCCCCACTGGTTCGTAGCGTGATGCTACGCCTGATTCTCCGGTCGAGCATCGGCCCACGGCGCGCTCGCTATCACGCTGGTATATGCTGTGGCCTGGTACGTCGACTTAAATCGAAACTGTTTTCATCAATGTACGAACGTGATACTGAACGAGCGGTGTCACCACTTCCGGTGAACTAGGACTACGTTGCAGTCGCAGACAATCGAAAGCTTGGTGATGTTCTGCATTTCACTCACCTCCAAGATAATTTTGATCTGTAGTCACAACGAATCATACATTGCATTATAATCTAGACAAGGCATTAGCGATGTTGTGTCTCGCCCACTTGTGAAAGTAACCTCTGGAAATATCGTGATTTACGAGGTCACGCAATATTGTATCAAAAGTTCATTGAAAAATAACTGGGATGGAACAAAATTTTGTCATAAGAGTCTTGCACGTAAACTTTAATGTTAACATTAAAATGACCTTTGACCTTACCAGGTGACCTCTGAACAAAATAACATGCAGGTCGCCTAAATACAGCTACAACCCAAGTTTGGTTCAAAAGTGACTTACGGTTGCAGAGTTATGACATAACAATGACCTCAAAATGACATTTGACTTTACCATGTGACCTTCGACTGCAGCATAACATGCAGGTCCCCTAACTACATCTACCATCCAAGCTTGGTTGAAAAGTGACTTACGGTTGTGGAGTTATGTGTCATAAGAGAGTCTTGCACGCAAACTTTAACATTGACCTGAAAATGACCTTTGACCTTTAATACCATGTGACATCCGATTGAAACATAACACGCAGGTCTCCTAAGTTCATCTACAACCTAAGTTTGGTTGAAAAGTGACTAACGGTTGCGGAGTTATGTGTCATAATGTTTGTGACGGACGAACAGACAGACGACATTTGGATCCCTCAGTCTTGCCTTCACCTCTGGCAGGCGAGACAAAAATGTGAAAAATAGAAGTTGTTTCAATGTGTACTATATTCAGTAAAAGTATGTTCCTTTATGTACTACCCTCAGATAATATTTTGTTGCACTGTGTACCATCTTAGATTACAGTTTCGGGTTTGGAGATTAGGGTAACCCTACCCCCCCAAAAAAAAAAAAAACTAAATAAATGAATGAATGAATGAACAAACAAATAAATAAAAATAAAAATAAAAAAAACACACAAATAAATAAATTAAATAAATTAAATAAATAAGTAAATACATTAATATTCAAATGAATAAATTAGTAAATGAATGGACAAAATATAAACAGCAAAACGATTGAATAATTTATAAAATTAATGAATGAAATAAAAAAAACAATACATTTTTTAAATTTTACATCTTAATCTTCAATCCAGATACTCTAGTCATTTTGTTCATATTTGGCTAGAGTAATGATATCAAGCAAACTGATGCACGGAGACCGACATAATGTATCCTGTGCAGTATGCAGCTTCACTACATGTACTTCATTTCATTTTACCGTTCAGTTTGAGAAAGATATGAATGCCAATTTTCCATGTAGGAAGCATTAACATATCATCTCCCTCTCCCTCTGATCTTGATTTTTTTTATTATTATTATCTAGTGAGCCTCTTTCTCTTAGGTTTAATTCAATTTAGAAACACCAGTACATTTATCAGTAGGTGGTTTCAAACCGCCTCGATCACAAGAATCCCCGTTAAATACCCATTAATTATTCCTGCATTCACACCGCCCTGAAACATACCCTTCGGGATAAGTTCCTGAAGTTACGAGCATGCGCAGTATGGTCTGATAAGCAGCAAGGCGCGAAATTCAAAATCACTAGCCCAGCAGCAACCCATGCACGGCGCCGCACCCAACGACACGCTGGGCTAAAAGTTCCCGTAATTTGCTTTCAGACCGCCAAAATACCCACGACCTTGGAAAAATCCCCGCGAAAGTTCTCGTAATTTCGCCAAGTACCTACTATTTATCGGGTATTTTCTTTCGGGGATATTACGCGTAGTTTGCTTTCACACCGCCAAAATACCTGGTATTTTCTGATCGGGGTAAATTTCCCGATCAGAGAATACCTGGAACTGGCGAACTTCGAGGTGGTCTGAAACCACCTCAAGTAAGATATAATCATGGAAATATCTCCTTTGATATAGTATAACCCCAAAGATGTCCACCAAATCCATTATTGGCAAGCCGAGAGGAGGCATATCACCGCAAAAAGCTCATCCTCTGATGAAAATTACAAAGCCAAGATAGGAAGATGATCGCAAAGAGCTAGGTGAGTTTCATGGATGCGCGTCAGCGATTCCATCCGCTATTGCGACTGAAATGCATGTATCTGATTTGCTGTTTGGTAGGTTTGTTTGGGGAAATGACTGATTGAAAAATGGTGAAAATGCCATGCACCTATAAAGATATCAATGAAGCCTGCTTGTGCTTGTGAGAGATGGATTAGTGCACGGTTGAAGGAAAGTTGAATAACCATTTGAAGTTCATTTAAAGAGAACGTTTCTCATTTTCCCTAAGAGCTATATGAACAGGAAAACAATAAACATAACAGCTAACTATAAGAAATTTGAACTGCATTATCAACAGAGAAAATATATCTGAATAGCAAATCGCCATGTTTACATATCCCCAAGTCGAGCTAGAGATGAAATATGATTTTTGTCGATTAAAATTTTTTTCGCAAATATAAAGCATCATTTATGATTTGTCAAAATTTGATTAGGGTTTTTGAAGATTAAGAAGTAAAATTGTCTAGTCATTCTAAGTCCTGATTGATCTACAAATAGCTCTATGAAACAGCCTCCAGCACTGGTAATAATCCACACTTGTATCAATAAGTGGTTGACATCCACGGTGAAATGTCAGACTTACCTTGGAAAATCTAGGTATGCAAAATGACCATGGAAGAAACCAGGTTGCTTGACTGACCAACTGGAGATATTTCTTACGATGCCGATCTGAAAAAAATAAATAAAAAAGGGGAAAATAGTTAAAATTCAAAACATTTTGAAGGAGGATTAAAGAAGAATAAAAAATATCAATGAACATAAGAAAAAAAATAAGGAAATCACACTGTTATAAAAAGTTGTACAAGTGAATAAAAAATCAGAGGATCCAACAATTTTGCCTCAAAAATTCAGGCATAGCAATCATAATTTTTACAAAAACAAGTAAATTCCCTTAATTTTTAATACAGAATTTAAAGATAAATCCCCGTTGTGGTAACAATCGCAAAATTAGTTTGAACAGAATTAAAGCAAATGACAAGTGTTTGTATGTAGAAATTTACCAGAATTTACCCAACAGAGCTCTGTAAAGTCTCTCGAGGACACCGTTCTCACGGTTCTCACTACCGTCCTAAAACTTGTTAACTGGAAACAAGTTTGGGGGAAACTAGTTTAACGTGTAATGAGAACGGTCAAAGCGGTCTTGGAAGCGATCTTCCAAACCAGTTTAGAAAACTACCTCGCGATGTAGTTTTGAAGATCGCTTTGCCTCGTTAAATGGTTTTTAATAGCATAAGTGAGGACGCAACCGTTCTTCATGACGCGATCTTCGCACATTTCAAGCATGTTACTCCACACATTGTATGTGGAATGCCTACGCTGCGATTTCACATTTCCCTCGAAACATGTCAACCCTCCCTGAGAGTGTCTCCATAGCAACAAGACCGCTTTATGTGAAATGGTTTTGAAAACCACTTTCAGGTGATCAAATGGGAACGCTAGCAAAGCCATCTTCCAAACTGGTTTCCTGAACCGGTTTCCAGTAAACCAATTTTAGAAAGTGAAATGAGAACGGTGTCCATCTCTCTCCTTTTCTTGAGACAGTGTGTAGCATGAACATGAGTCAGTCGCTCACATTAGTGATGCTATATGTGCATGCATGTCATTTTCAGAACCAGTGGAGCATCAAAAATGCAATTGCGCGGGGAGAAGTTACCTCCCTTCTCGAAAGAAAGCTCCCTGAAGCGTGCCTAATATGTATGGATTTTTAATGATAACCGCTTACGGAGGACGCTAAAACATTCTGGGAGGAAGGAAGGATGTTTTCTTCTTTTTATTCATAGAATAGAAGGCAACCCCAGAGTTGTGGGGTCAGCCATTTAGAGACATCAATTTTAATTGCCCACTCTTGTTTCATGTCTTGCTCTTACCTTTAAATCATTTATACCCCCTCCAATTGTTTCTGCTTTTTATTCATAGGAGAATAGAGGGCAACACTCAATCAGAGTGTTTACACTGACTTTCCCCTAGAGTTGTGCTGGGGTGAAGGGGTGACCCAATAGACATATCAATTCAACTGTTAACTCTTGTATCATTCTTTTATTCTTACTTTTTAATCAATGCCCCTTTCTATCAGAAAGAGGAAAATTTCCTATTCCTGATTTTTTGCTGGCAAGAAGGGATGTCTTTAGAGCAGTGACAGATTCATCTCTGAATAAAAGAGGGGAGGGGGCATCCCCTTAAAATGCCATATGCCACTCAACAACACCCCCCCCCCCCGAAAAATCAATTCTCCTGATGAAAAAAAAAAATGAATAACGAGATATAACATATTCCTGATCCCATCATCTCATCTTTCAATAAAGATTTTATTTGCCCAGGGCTTTACCAAATTTATCAGATATGTGTATTATCTTTTTTTACATGAAGTGGTCAAGCATTTTTGATTCAATACAGTAGCTTAATGGTTAATAGTAGGAAAGAGTTGGGAATTTGAAACGATCTACATATATTCAAAACTCTCAATTTACAGATTGTATATGTCATACATCGAATCTAACATTCGTACATACATGTATGCCAGGAATGGAAATTACACAAGCAGAATCAAATGAGTTAATTCCAGACACAAATATTGAAGGTTCAATGTCTATTTTCTCCTGGGGTACAAGTAAAAGGTTTGACCTACAGCAGACAGACCAAGATTTGCTAAAAAAAACTCAGCATTTATTAAGGCGTCTGCACGGGGTAATTTAAGTGTCACTTTTGGGACCCCTCATCACATCTTTATTGATTGATTTCATGGCTGGGGGCTGAAAGTTAAGAGAAGGCCTGCCACCCTCCTGAGGTTGGAAGGATCGAGAAATGGAAATGTCAAGAAAATACACGACATTGGGAGAAGAAAGTTTCTCCCTCCTTCGATCCTCTCAAGAAAGAAAAACAATTGATGCCAATGTGCTTATGTGCTGTACATGACTATAGGCTGCGGTCGGTGATCATCACTCCCCGCCCCTCTCCCCATGAAAAGAAAACTTGTTGCTCCCAGAGACCCATAGGCCCGTTTTCAGGTTTAACTTAGACCATGGTCTAACTCTGTGCTAAAATTATGGGAAGCCAAAAGAGTCAAAAATTTGTTTGTGGTATGTTTCTTGTGTTTTACTGTGCTCTTTCCTGATTCATCGATGGTGCAGACAATAATCTATTTATACTTCCTACACAATTATGAATGATTTGAGAGCCAAATGTGGTGAAATATTATATCTCTACTGTTAGTGATTTATGAAACAATTGGCTATCCATACTTAAACCACAACTTTAAACCTGAGTTTAAGTTAAACCCGACTTCAGAATACGGGCCAAAAGGTCTAAACAAGAACTCATATTGTAAAAAATAAAAATGTAAATAATATAAATGAATTGGTAAAGAGTGCATCTCCTATTACTGTAAGATGAAAGGGAGGGGCATTAGGCCGTTCATCCCCCCACCCCCATTCCAGAAAATTTGGTGCCCCCCATCGAGACCCTAAAAGCAAGAAAGAAAAACGCAAGCCTACGGAAAATCAATAAGTTTTCTCATATAAATATAGAGCATTTTTCCCTTCTTGACCCTCCCTACATGTACATGTATGTTGAAAGGAAAATGAAAGAAGGCGATCAATGACACACATAAACACTGCCAGAGGGAATATGAGTTGCACTTGGTGGTCAACCCCCTCTCTCCCCCCCTACACAATGCCCCTAGATGAATTCAAACTGGGACACGTATATATCGGATGGTTCTTCCATCTGCAAAGAGCCGTGGTGCAGTGGTTCCCACTGCGTTCTAGCGTCCTTTGGCAAGGTGTTAATCCACACTTTGCCACTCTCGACCCAGGTGCTAAATGGGTACCGGGTAGCATGTGTGAGTCATTGTAGCTTGTCCAGTACTGTGTGCGACTCAACGGCGACTGACTGGAATACTCCCCAGGGAATGGAGGATGTGCATACGTTATGTGTGGGAATGACTGATTGAATTCGACGATGGGGGTGATAATATATCTGTATTACAAGCGCTTGGACACGTCATTCCGATGTATTAAGTGCTATATAGGAAGCAGCGTAGCTCAGTCGATTAGAACACCGATTCGGATAAGATCGTAGATCTCAAAGTGAGGGGTTCGAGTCCCGCTCATGGCAAAACTCGTCAAACAAAAAATCTGATGCTATAGCGTTGTGTGTAAGCGTGCCTCACCACTGCATTCAGTGCATGTGTGAATGCAGTTGGAAAACACTCCATCCATCGGAAAGGACGCAAATGTTGGTCCCGTGTATAGGAGAGTCACAACCTATGCAACGTTAAAACCAATACACTATTCGTCAAAGAGTAGGGTGTTCACCCAGTGTATCGCACCTGCCGGTCCAGGCAAAAATCTTCAGGTCCAGTCAATCATGAAAACACATATTTTTTTATTTACGAGATAACTGGATACATCCATTTAATCTTTGCTATTCATTTACAATGAACCCAGTACGTTTGATGTTCGAATGCCATAATAATCGATATAATGATTGTGGGCATTAACGGTAAGACAAGACAGGACAAGATATAAAAGCATATTATCATTAGAGAGTCAAAGGTATACATGTCATACCTGGCTCTATCAAAATCAGGTGGTAATTACAAGAGATTTAAATAAAAGTTATGGGACAGGTTCAACAAAGTCAATACAAATCAGTGTTACAATTCCATGACACTTCCTTCGACGAGTGCTTTAAATTCCACACGCAAATCAAACAAAATAACTTCAACCCTGGATCTAACACTATATAACCGAACCCTTCTCCAACCCCTACCTTACAGTCCTGGACAAATGTTGTGTCGCTTACAACAAATACATTAATTTGCAAGAGAAGTACATGGTTAGTGGAGCAAAACACATCTCTTAATGGCCAATTATTTATCCTCATGTTGCTAAAAGAAAAATTATCCCATTCAAGCTACTTGGATGATTTTACTCACATGGTTACAAACTATTTTTATTCGATTTGAAAAGTACAAGATCAAAGGCCAATACAAACCTCTCAAAGAGATCTAATGGTAGCATTAGGTTTCCTTTCAAATAGTATCAAATTTACAAAAGATCCTTCACCAAGATCAAAACTAAGTAGCCATTAAGTCAGAAGTCTCGGACAACATGCCGACAATATGCAGGTATAATGCTCCAGAGTTTCGAGGACGATGGGAACTTAATTTCCCTTCAATGGTTTCGGGGTAATGATAAACTCAATCAGCATGGAAGATAAGTGCTGTTGGTGAAACCGAACCTGCCCTGTAAGTACTTGACCTGCCACGAGAGTGGAAGGATAGGTTTCACAAGTAGCACTTGAGAGAAACAGATAAGAGGCGCTTTAGCAACCTGCAGCAAGATTCAAACCAAAACATTTTGGTTTTTCAGAAAGATATTAGAAGACTTTGTGATACAGTCAGCATTATCAAAAGCAAGAAATATTTTGTAAATCAATATCAATGTTGATTTAATTCATTCATAAAATAAACTGTAAACTAGTAAATCTAAAACCTTCAGTCTATAAGTTAAAGCGGGTGTGGCTCTCTATCACTTGGCAAAATCTTGCTTATTTTTGATTGAAGCCCTTATAATATGCAACCATCTCGGATTTTTAATACACAATATCCCCGGAGGTAGGGAACAAACATTAATGTCAACTAAACATTGAAGTTTGCATGATACATACATGTAGACTTGTTTATCATTAAGTAAGTTGCAAGGACCACAACACTACATCTCTTGATATTTGTCATGCTCTTTCTATTAAAGGGGAATCCAACCCAAATAAAAACTTGTTTTTATAAGGAAAAGAAAAATCTGACAAGTTGATAGGTGAAAGTTTGAACAATATTGGACAAACAACAAGAAAGTTATGAATTGTTAAAAGTTGTAAATATTGGTAATCACTATACTCATGGAGACTTCAAATTGGCCGCATATGGGGTGTCTTAGTGATGTAAGGCAAGGACTACTCTTCCATGTACTCCAATACATATTTTGGCCTAAATGTCATTTTTCTCAAAAGTTTTATTTCAAATTATATTTTTCTTTCATGAGGACATAAAACAATATACTACCTGGGTTATATTTAGATTACTTCCCCAGGGGAATGGGTACTTAGGAGAAAACCACAAATTCCTGATAATAAAGTACATGGCCTATGGGAAAGTTGTCCTTGCCCCTTGTCATAATTTACTTACCCATTTGCCAATTTGAAATCTACATAGTATTAGTGATCTCAATTTTAAAGCAGCTATAACTTTCTTATTGATTGTCCTATTTCTTTCAAACTTTCACCATTCTGTTTAATTTATTTTTCTCCTTCCCAACACAACATTTTATGGCCAAGGCTGGATTCCCCTTTAAACTGAAATTACATTTGAAGAAGGTATAGGCCTACATGCAAAAATTCTGAATGCAAGCCAGGGGTTCAACTAGGGTCTGTATTTCACAGACTAATAATATGGGTGTAATAGATTCGAGGTACAGGTGTTTCCTAAACGACAGGTATTCTGTATTATCATTACTAATTCATGATTCATATAAAATTATTGTGAACTGCCACCCGAAATGAGGAGCGCAAAGACCTCTCTCACTTAACAAAAGAAAAAAATCAAGAGCATCGAAGCAAACAACAATTGTCGTGAAGTTGTGAATTATACATGAATAAAACGTGAAGTTCACGCCATCCTTCAACCAAATTCGGAACAAAAGGAGAGCTGGAGCGTGGGTTATTATCAATGCATTTCACAGTACACTAAGTTAGATTTACTATGGATTCACACTGTTTCGTTTCTATACAATTCATCTACTCAGAAAGGAACTCATGCAGATGATCATTTGAATTGTCTCACAATTGGGCGTAGTAGGATACAGATAATAGAAATTTGTTCATACGGACCTAGATGAACTTTGAATGGCAACTTCTGCAGACATAATTCCATGTTAATAACAACAGTTACTACAAAATTATAGAAAGGCCACAGTAATAACGAAATAAAATGTGAAGGAAAGATGAAGTGTAGATACATTGTAAAGTGTCCTTTAACCCCCCCCCCCCCCCGACAACATACATTGCACATGTGGGCCTATCCCACTAGGATGCTTACCCTGGAAAACTTTAACAAAATATTTTAACAATATTTAAATCATCATCAACATCATGGTTTTTATTAGTATATTTATCTTTTACACATATTTTTATCAGTGTCCTATTTATGTATTATATCATCAGTTTTATGTCATTCATATGATTATTATTACCCATCTCCAATCGATATGTCGAGCGCATGACCAGGAGGCAGAACGTCCCATCTTTAAGTCTTTAGTATGACTCGGCCGGGGATCGAACCCACTACCTCCCATTCAAGAGAGACAGGCGCTCTCCGTGTCCGGTCATATCTGTATGACCATGGCATTGAGTGAGTAGATGACGGAGATGTTGGCATGTAACATTTCTTAAACCAATAAAAAAATTTATGTCTGGTGTCCGAGACTATTAGACGTACAATATGTCCTGGCATGCGATCTGAGTTGCTGTTTATTCTTTCTGATTGGCAAGCCAACCATACGAGCAATGAGTACGCTGTGACAATAGCCAATCGTGAGATTAGAAGGAATGGCAAGTTCCTCTTCCCACAATGAAAACATTGATGACAATGAACGAGAATTCCACTATTTACAACAGAGCAAGAAAACATCAGAATGCAACAAGGGTCTTTTGCGAGTCACTGTATCAAAGAAGATACAACGAATGTTCTCTTATAAAAAAAAGTTCAGGTTCAGCATAAAGCAGTTAGCTGTATTTTTCATGTGAGGTGAAAGAATGATAGCATCTCAATATCTCAAACTGAAAAAAAATTCAGTTATTTAATAATTGCAAAGTCAGTTCCAACTTTTTTTAATGGGAAGAGGAAAAGGTAACAAATGAAGATATTTCTGAAAAAAAAGTTTGGTTTAGGTGCAGACTTATCCTATATGTACATCCTCATTAAATTACAAGACATTCATCTGAAATTAGAATTCATGTGATGATCATGTTATTGAATATTTGCCTTAGATATAAAAACATGTACAAGTGGAAGAGCAGTAGAAATAGGAGGATTATAGTAGTAGCAGTTGTGGTGGTGATAGTAGTAGCAGTAGCAGGAGGAGGAGGAGTAGAAGAAGTATTAAAGACTTCCATTAGTTGCCTATAATCATAATAATTTTACCCAGGGTAGCCGCTTCAGTTCCAAAAACTGTTCTCCCAGCGGGCCCTGCTATTATTACCCCGGCTTTAGCTGAGCTGCCTAGGCGCTCAAGCATTCAAGGAATTAATCCTGCCGGGTACCCATTTACCTCACCTGGGTCGAGTGCAGCACAATGTGGATAAATTTCTTGCCGAAGGAAATTATGCCGTGGCTGGGATTCCAACCCATGACCCTCTGTTTCAAAGTCCGAAGACTAATCCACTGGGCCACAACCCCGGGGGGGCCACTTACATTGACGAGTGGATACCATGCGCGACCAAAAAAACACGTAAAAAAGGATGTCCTTTTCAAGATAGGGCACGTTACGTACGTAACGTGATATGGGTGTCAAAAACACCAAAATATTGAAAAAAGGGTATCTATTTCGCTCGGAAAAATATACGTTTTTAGGGTCAAATATGCGGGGATGATAAAACAAAATCAAAATGTTTTATAAAGGATGTAATTTTTGACCCAACACTACGTGTTTAGAGTCCGATTTGCGCGAGGTGTGGAAGGTGGGGCCGTACTAAACAAAAATAATGGTGTCTATTTAAAGGTAAAACCGACGACCGACGGACGCGTGACATAACAATAAAATATCTCTGTACTTGTTTAGGGGTTAATTTCAGGGAATACTTGCTAAGAGTATCGTTTTGTTTCCAATACTTGTTAAGGGTAGGGTTTCACATGCCAATACTTGTTAAGGGGTGCATTTTCAGAATATGGAAAATACGTGTTTAGGGTGCTTTTCAAGACCCCGTGGTCGCGCATGGTATCCACTCGTCAATGGAAGTGGCCCCCCCGGGGCCACAACGCTCCACTATAAAGGATCGCATAGTTTTCAAAATTCTACTTCTGGTTTATCATTATCATCAATGAGTCCGCACACGATTACAAGTCTCTAATACACCAGTATCAAGCTGTACGCACACTGCGATCATCCCAATCTAGTCTCTTACAAAGTTACATATTCCACTATCTTAACAATTTGGGGTGATCGAGCCTTGCTCATGCTAGACCAGCACTGTGGAACTACAGTACAGGGGCTGAAAAACTCAACCTCTGCAACCTAAAATTGCATTTGTTAGCATCCAGGTACTACATTGTAGGTTTGAAGACAGACATTTTTCCCTCATTTGTAATGTGCCTTTTCTTGTTCTTCTGTTTACTTTATTTTGTTTTCACTCTTCAAAATGAAAAAGACGCTGTATAAATCCTATGTAATTATTAGTATTATTATTAGTATTGGTAATAGAAGAAGTAGTAGAAGTAGTAGTAGTAGTAGTAGTAGTAATAGAAGTAGTAGTAGAAGTAGTAGTAGTAGAAGTAGTAGTTGTAGTAGTAGAAGTAGTAGCAGTAGTAGCAGAAGTAGTAGTAGTAGTAGTAGCAGGAGCAGCAGCTTATATCCTTCATTTCAGATCATACTTCACCGTGGTGAATAATACTTCACTATTAAAGACAAAGAGAAAAAGGCCTAACGACCCCGCTGCATGGATAATGTACTATTTGCTACCCAGTTTGCATCCTTCTCTGTGCCTGGTATATACTTCATACATGATGGCGTCATCAGACATTCCATAAATTGGATTAATATTGGAGGGAAGGAACAGATTTAGGGCAGGCACAAATCCAATAAATGCATGAGTGACGTGGTTGATTCATCTACTATGGGTTCCCCACAGGAATATCAATATGTGGGGTACATGTATATGGGAACTATATTACAAATCCAAGTGTCAACAGTCGCTAGTTGGGCATATACAATAACCAATGTAGGCCTAATTGGCATGACGCTTTAAGGCTACAGGAGAATGAATCTGTGAGACCACTTTGGGAGCATTTTAACACAGTTCGATCTATGCATGAGAAATAAACACGAGCTATGAGGATACAAAATGTTATTTCGCAAAACCATTTTTCGTCGTCGAGCATTTTTAACAACTTTAAATTATTCTATATTTATTCAGAGTCAACTTCGGCACATTACATGCTCTGTAATCGAGGTCTCAAAACCAAACCCTCTCAAATGTTTTGCGTCATTACGCTATACTGGCTAGTGAAAACATATCAGCAGCCTTTCTTGAATGCCAAAGGTCAATGATAAATATCAAATATTTATGATTGGCATTGTTTTATTTGGATTAATATCTACATACTCAAAAGTATAAGTTGAACATAAGTAAATAACATAACATGCATATCACATGATACATACATGAAGGAGGGTATCCAAGGCAATAATGTGCATCAACCTTTGGAATTGGATAAGTGCAAAGAAGAAGCACCTTAATATCAAATGGCAGTTTCTTAAAAATGCAAATATAGATATTTTCTAATACATGGCATGAAAATTGAGCTTTGTTCAGTTAGACATAAGATGAATAACACTTACAATTAAAGAGCCTCTTTTAATTCTATATCCGTTGTATATTTCAATAATCATTTTAGAATATTCTTCTTGTCTAAAATATGCTTACAGCATTCGCTGTTCTCTTGTTTTTTCCAGTAATTAATATATTTCTACTCTTGCCCTTAATGTATCCTAATTTATGTTTATTGATGATATAGATTCCTGCATGAGCAGATCTGGAATACAGTCTTGAAATGAACTACTGAATGAACATCTTCCACTCAAAAAAAACAGTTGCTCTCGCATAAAATACAATGTTCATTCACTCCACACACTTTCCTTTACAGTTTTTAGGAGGAGGGTAGGGTAATTCATGCATCCTTCGAAAATTGGATTACTGGGATACGCAAATTAGATTTGATTGAATAACCCTGGATCTCTTTATTTTCCAAATTTTGTTCAATTTGCACAGGGGATTAAACACGGGCATGGTTCTGCCGGGTGCCCGATGGACCGAGCTGTTTGGTTTAATTGATACAGCCCAATGTATCACAGAGAGAATGTGTTTCCAGCTTGGAGTGCTTGAGTGTCACAAGACGAATTGTACTGTACTATCAGCTTGCACTCATAATTTTATTTTGGTTTTTTGTAGTTGTTGTTTTTGTTGTGTTTAAAAAAAAAACATACTTTAAAGTTCAATATTCGCCTATATTACTAATATGTGTAGGGGCCAGGCTCGACTAGCACTTGTGCTATTTTCTGGTCCCTTTTATCAGCTCTTAACATATACATGTATGTTTCATTTCTGTAATATTTATATGCATGACATAATAATGTAATATGTAAACATCTGTAAATATGTTGTTATCGTTGGTAAATAAAAATCAAATCAAATCAAATATAAATCATATCTTGTTGCTATAATAACATAAATTATGATTTCATCTCTCAAGTGCAAGACTTCGAACAAAGATATAAATACAAAAAAATACAAGTCATGATCAAATTTCTTGTATCATGGGCATACTGGTAGGGGTTTTGGGGTGGGGGCTGCTGCCCCTTTAAAATTTCCACAACATTGGTACTTTTTGTTGTTTTCAGCATCATAACCGTCATTAAATTTCCGGCCATCATGATCTTTTGACATAAATTTACTACAAAGGTAAATAAAAAATCATCTCTTTGTTTGCAAGCTCCATTCCAATATAAATTATTCATTGTTTATTTAAAAACTGAGCAAAAATTTAAAAGAAAAAAAAAAAATCAATATTCTAAAATCTGAGATGATGGAGAAATCCTCTCTCTAAAGATCACTAAATATTCTGAGGTATCTATTATCAATAAGGATAATATATGCACAATACTTGTTTTTTCAAGTTCCAATGTTTTAAAAGCTGAGATGTTGATGTAGAGAAATCATTTACAGAGGTCTGCAAACCTATACATGTTTTGTGTTCATTTTAGTAAAAGAGCTGCCTTTATTTGTTTAGGACACTAAAAAGGTGCGAGGGCGATTTTTACAGTTGGTGTCACAGAATTCAATGTAATAGCCCCAAGTCTTCTTGGATTGCTACACTGATCCTCATTTCTGAAACTCAAACACGTTCTACCATGGTCCCTTGTGGTTATGCCATGGTGTAAACTAGCGTTAGTTTTGATTAGATAATATATCGAGGACTAAAATTACAATTGCAGATTCTGAAACCAATATTAAGAAAGTTTCAAATGTGCATCAATATACATGTACCTCTGATCAAGGAGAAATCTTACTTCTTTCCTCCATGTCATTATAGCTCTGAAAAGAAGGAAATATAGCTTACAATTTGAAATGCTCGAGCTTTACAAGAAATTGAATGATTTTAAATATTCATATGTGTTTTCTATTAACTGTTCCCCCTTCTGAATTTAAAAAACTCAATTTCTAACAATCATACATTATTAAAAAAGAGTTGCATCTGTGGCATTGTCACATTCGGGATAACATTGCAGCTTTCCCAGATAAATCATTGGTTTGTGTCTACATGGAGAAATTCCAACCCATGACAAAACAGACTTTTAATTATGCAATACACATGTAAAGGCCTATATGCATTGTGTTGGCCTATGATTTCAGTGGAAGAAAAAATTTAGATTTTAGCGTTGACCTACGATCAACGAAAGTTTGAGAAAATTCGGACAAATAATGAGAAAGTTATGAGCATTTGAATATTGCAATCACTAATGCTATGGAGATCCGACCATTGGCAATGCGACAGGGATGTAAGATGTCACTTGTGAACAGCTCTCCCCATTACTTTAGTATATATTTCATTTAAACTGCCTCTTTTATCACATCTATATCAGTAGATCATGTGTTCTTTCTATAGGAGGGCATGTAATATAGTATTTTAAAGAATACATCATGGGTAAAGAGTTTGTATCATCGTCAGAAAAAGCAAAAAGATACATTTTGGGGGTATTTTTAATATAGTCCATCAAAGGGAAAGTTGTTCACATGTGACATCACACATCCTTGTCGCAATGCCAACAGGAGGATCTCCATGGCATTAGTGATTGCAATATTCAAATGCTCATTACTTTCTTATTATTTCTCCGATTTTTCTCAAATTTTCTTTGTTCTTATTCTTTGATTTTTCTGTTTAGACACAAGCCTACCTGTTCCAAAGGTTTCATTCCCCTTTAAGAAAAGTTCTGAAATTTGAGACTGCCCCAAACTCTTGCAGGCAGGGCTCCCAGGGTTTGACCTAGAAAAAAATCAAGGGTCAACTAAGGTCAAAGGTCGAAGGTATGTAAGCCCTGGTGGCAAGAGGATCCTAACAATCTTTACCTAGCATATGATTTCCCTGGTGGTCAGGTGTACTTTCTATGACACCGTTCTCACTACCTTCCTAAAACTAGTTTAGTGGAAACTAGTTTAACGTGTAATGAGAACGGTTGAAGCGATCTTGGAAGCGATCTTCCAAACTGGTTCATAAAACCATCTCGCGATGTAGTTTTCAAGATCGCTTTGCCTCTTTAAACTGGTTTTAGCGTATAAAGTGAAGACACAACCATTCTTCGGGAAGTGATTTTGCACATTTTGAGCGCGCTACTCTACACACTGTGTGTAGAAAGCCTATGATGCGGTTTCGAGTTTCACGCGAAACGTGTCACCCAACTGAGAGCGTTCCCATAGCAACAAGATCGCTTTACGTGAAGCGATTTTGAAAACCACTTTAGGGTGATCAAATGGGAACGCTAGCAAAGCGATCTTCCAAACTGTTTTCTTGAACCGGTTTCCAGTAAACTAATTTTAGAAAGCGTAATGAGAACAGAGTCTATGATTCACTGCAGCAAGGACTTATAGAATGAATTAACTGAATTGAATATTAAAGGAGTCAGTAACACACTACTTCTCAGGGATATTTCAATTATCATTCTGATTTCCAATATCACATTTCAAATTATATTCTGAGTTTCTTGAAGGCTTTCTTTTTCTTTGCAGATTATAGGCCTACTTCACAAAGGATGCATACTAATGAACAATATACTCTGTAAGGACATATCTGGGAGAAGGCATGTTAAGGGATAAAGCTCTTCTATAGGCCTATATCACTCAGGGGCTGTGCTATATAGGGGGGGGGGCATGGGGGACTGCCCCACCCCTATGATTTTCCATGGAATTAAAAAGAGAATAAAGAAATAAAGGGGGGAATAGAAGAAAAACATCAAAGAGAGTGGTCATGTATGTTTAGAATGACCCCTTAGAATAAATTGAGGGAGAATAAACAGGTCATCTTGCCATCCCCTCCCCCCCCCCCTTCATTTAAAATAATTATTGAAGCCTCTCCAACGCTTCAACTGGCAGAAGCTAGTTCTAGAAGTAAGATCAAATGTGCATTAATAGTTCTTATTAGACCGAGAATGCAGAGAGAAGTGGGTGCACGCACACCTGAACGCTTTGACGTTGATCGATGTCAAGTCCTATTACATGAAAACAGATGGCCCCCGTGTACAATCAAACGATGCAGATGCTGAGAAGCTGCTCCAGAAGCCATATTGTTCTGGATGTTTTACAGAAGTTTGCAAGAAGGTTGATGCTAGCAGATGGAGAAGGGTCAGATCTAGTAATCGATGTTTGAGCATCTGGGAGGTAATAAGCTGTTGAAAATAAATGAATTAACTTCTAGAAGCTATTCTCTACTAAGCTAGAGTTGCGGCTAAAGAGCTGGAAAACCCAATTAGTGTGTTGAAGCACAAGATGACAATTTTGTACAGCTCACAATGACATCATTAATTTGGAAATCAACCACAAGAAACTCCAACACATAGGCCCTGTTAAGTTGACTAAGACTTGCATCTTAAAAAATATAGACTTTGTAAATGTTTAATAAGCTTTCTCAAATAGCTTCACCAATTTTACTATACATGTAAAGTATAGCCTACCTGATACAAATCGAGATTAGGATTATTTTCATTTCAATGCTTTTGATTGTAAGATGGTGTCCTTTCACGTTTCCTACCTAACTGCACACACAGGAATGACCTTGGATTCTGGGCTAGCCAAACATGCCAAAGACATGTACCCTTTCAAATATATGGGCCCCATTTCATAAAAAGTTGCTGTGATGGCAACTCTTGCTGGAGTATCTGCTTTCCTTGGAAGAGCCAATCAAAAAGCAGAATTTTCGCTGTTGTAGTGGTAGTTGACATTCGAGCAAGTCTTGCTATATAGCAACTTTTTATGAAATGGGGCCCTTGGCGCCGTTGCATGAAAGTTACTATCAATTATGGTAACTTTGCCTTCCAATGGTAACTACCATGGCAACATGACCCAAAAGCCAATCAAAATCAAGGATTTCATTAAAGATATCATTGGATGGCATAGTTATTATAATAGTAACTTTTATGCAATGGGGCCCTGGTGTTTGGTCGGCCCTGAACCATCTCTTGGCCCGCCAAAAATGCTTCACATCAAACTAATGGTCGGCGAAAAGGCGCTGGGGAAAGGTAGCTTGATAAACTTCAACACAGAGCTAAAGCCGTTAATAGCTATTCACATATTTTTATTCCCTGAAACACGAAACCAAACCAACACCTAAATCATGCCGCTCAATTCAGATTGATGCATAAAGACATACACAGCTTCCAAAATATAAACACAACACGACAGAGCCCGTTGCCGGTCTCTTCTTGCAAGTTAGTCGAGCCCAGGACAAATTGGAAATGATCTGGAAATGTTTAGAGATGGATTTCAGCTCTCCCCTGCAATATGGATTTGATGTACACACCCATTAATTCATCAGGGGATGATATGGTTTTTCTGGCTTTCGTAAAGATGAATGAGCAAACATATTGTAGAAGGTACATGATCTGCTCTAGCAAGAGGAGAAGTTCAGGAGCATTTCCTTGATGAATAAGGAAGATGAATTCAATGTGACAACCGCCAGCGGTATTGTTTATTCTTATGATTTATCAATGTATGATGAATGTGTGGCACATGGACAAATATTTATAGAGATACCCTCTAGCTCTTGAAGATCTGAGGCTATTATTGGGGTAAAACTTTTTTGTTTTTGTTTTCTGAGGAGAGGAAACTTTGCATCCACCCACCCTGGTATATTTCCAATTGGTCTTATGCCAATTGGTCCAATTACCAACTCGTCTACTATCCTTTGGTCTACCATCAGTTCGTCCACTTTCCACATGGTCTAATCTTAATTTCGTCCCCTCACCATTTCGTCTAATAACCGGTTGAGACGAAATGGTCAAAGACAAACTGGTGATTAGACAGAGTGGTTATAGGACCAAATGGTTATTGGACCAAATGGTTGTCAGACAGCATGTTGATGGATAAAATGGCATCAAACAAAATGAAGGTAGACCATGTGATTAGTGGACAAGTTGGCAGGAGATGAATCAGCAGTTTACCCCTACCCCACCGATATGACTTTCCTACACGAGTAATAAGCCCTATTACTAGGCCTACTATGTTTGTTGTTGTTGTTGTTTTGTTCTTCCTTTGTTTTTTTTCTGTTTCAGTTTGTTGAATATAAACTCCTCAAAAAAGTTTGGAAATCTGAGTTTGGCCATTAATTCCTCCCAACTCCCGATGTTACACAATGCATATTTGATATTATTCAAAAGATTATTTAATTTTCTTTAAAATGGTACCCGACATGATATGATTATGGTTCACATGGAGGTGCAGTGCTTTGAAATGTGGGGCAAGGTCAAAATTCACAAGTTGCATTATGACACAATATTGAACTTCACTGTTCTTTTTTTTCTGTGTTGATGAGTGAATTTCTCAGCAGTTTCTTTTGTTTTCATGCACCTTAGCATCATCGGAATCAAACACAACTCTGCACAAGCAAACACATAAACAAAGAAACATGCATGGGTACATGCATTTCAAACCACTACTCAAACAATGTTATCTCACAGATCTCCTTGTTAATGTTGATGCTAAAGTTTATGAAAACAAAAGAAACCGCTGAGAAACACACTCATCACCGTGGAAAAAAGAATAGTTACTTCCACTATTGTGTCATTTTGCAACTTTTGAATTTTGACCTTGCCTCACATTTCAAGACATTGTACCTCCATGTGAACCATAATCATATCATGTAGGGTATCATTTGAAAGAGAATTAAATGATCTTTTCATTGGTATCAGTCACACATTAACATTCACTAAAACCGAGGAGGGAATATCGTATCAAAGTCAGATTTCCAAACAGTTTTTGAGGGGTTTGGTACCAGTACAAAGGTTGTAGCAGCCACTGAAATTTTAGCCCCAACATCAAAGCCTATGTCATGGAAGTGAGGAGGGGTGAAACTTGCTTGCATAAGATGTCACAAATCATAACTTTTCATGAAATACATGTACTAACTGGAATCAGTATATATGATGGCATCTAAAAGGAAGGAATCAAATTTAAATCAGCATCATAACAGGGACTGCTTTTAAAAAACCCAGGGATTTCGTCACTCATAGACTACTAACTTACTCCGTCAAGCAAATCTATCCATACATCTTGCCTGAGCTTTTCTGCTCAAGGCCCTGATCTGTCAGCTTGCCTCGTCCTTTCCCATCCTTTCCAATTACTCCTGCAGCCACACACAAATTGCCTCTATCAATCAGAAACAGTTACGCTGCATTTTCTCATGGTCTGCATGCTCTATTTAACCCATGTACCTGTCACAGTTACAATCCCAAAAGAGATGTTATATTATTTGGGTGCATTCACACCAGACAAATTATGGGCAATTCAAATATTCGAGTTATAATTCAAAAATTTGAATTATAATGTTGGAAACACATTCAATGACCATACCATTACTATAGAATCTACTCTTGTTTAATTGATATCATACAGAACCTTGACTAAAGCTTTAGATGGGCTTTAACTACCAAATCAAGTCACTCGTTTAGAAGATGTTGTAAATTTCTTTTCTTTCCTGGTTTTAACTATTTGGTCTGAGCTGAAATTATGGTGGCAACATTTATCAGAAATGGTTACACTGCATTTAAATTAAAATTAATAGGCCTATACTGTAGATTTCAGAACCTGATTTTTCACATTGTGATAGTGCTCACACAAACAGGAAGGGGAAAACTCTCATGGGAGATTTGACCCCCCTCCCCCAAAAATCCAATCGTGATTAGAATTTTCAAATTCAAATGCTTTTTCCTAACCCTAAATAGTCAACTTGGATAAATATCCTCTGAGGAAATATAAAGATGAATCTAAACCCGATATGAATGACAAAAAGATTCTCAGGCTCTTCCCCTAATTACCATTCATTTGATTTGATCTTCAATTATTCCGCAGCTGTAAATTGGCCTATCAATCAGTAATATGCAATCAACATAACTGAAGGCACGTTATCAGAGAGGAAAGTATCCTATTATCTAAGCAGCGGCCGCAGTTGTAGCTTTAATGTCAGACTATGAACTGTATAAAGCGACATGTCTGATAGGGCAAGACTACAAGTCAATGGGTGTGACGTACTCACCCACAAGTACAAAAAAAATTGACTCTTAACAAATTTTTTATCCTTAATTTAAGGAAAAAATATGACATGAGCAGAAAATAATTTAGTATATGACCGGTAATAATATCTCCTCCCGAATAATTTTATACCATATTCATGCTCTATGTCTTTACTGTTGGATAATTAGTAGGTATTCTTTACAGTGATGTACGTTTTGACTTGCGCCTAAGAAAGGCATGACTTCAATCAATGAATCCAGATATCAATGATGTCATATTCATGGATGTCGATCACGGGGGGGATGGGGGGGGGGATATATCCCCCCCAATATTTCAAGTATGGGGGATGGCCTGTATTATCATCCCCCCCCCCAATAATTCAGGGTAGAAAAATTGTAATAATGATGATGAAAAAATGAAAAGTTTGGTAATGGTGATTATAGTGATGATTAAAGTATGCCATCAATCAGTTTGTTTCCCTCGCAGTTTGTGTATATTGTTATTAAATAAAAACATTCTTTTCCAGGACTTTTAAACAGATGGGTGGAGGTTCAAGATGAAAAAGAATGAAATGTTTATGTACCTGTTTTCAATATACTTCCTCGCACTTCGAATTATTATTTTATGTGCAATAGTATGCTTCTTTTCATGACTACAAAGTGATTGCCACATTTTAAGGTCTTAATATAAAACATTTCTTGTCCGTGGTTATGTTCGCATTAGTGAGATATGTCTGCTCTCCATGAATTCCCAGATTCAGTCCTTAAAATGTCCCTTTTTCTGATCTCAATATAAAAAATTTTCAGGTCGCGCTTCGCGCTCGCATCATTTGGTTAATGAAATACGTATGGTCTTAGTGAATTCTTACAAACAAGCTTTAGAATGCCCCTTTTCAGGTCTGAATTTCCTAAATTTTCAACTCGCGCTTTGCGCTCGCAATATTTGATTATTGAGATGCGTATGTTAATAATCATGATTACAATGACTTCAAGTGTTTCATGTGTAATTCTAACAAAATCTGCAAGCGCTTAACACTCGCATTAGATGACTGTGGTGAGATATGAAGTGGATTCCTTAAATATAGTCCTTAAAATCTCCCTGTTTGGGGTCAATATATACAAAAAATTCAGCTCGCGCTTCGCGCTCGCATTGTTTAGCGAGACAGGTACGTATCATGATTACAAAAAGTTGATTATAATGTCTATGTGACTCAAAATTTTTGCTGGTGCCCCCCAATGCCATGACCCACGGTACGCCACTGGGCTTACTTGTAACACAAATTGAATTTAAAAAAAAATTATATAAATACAGTACACTGCAACAATGAAGGTATTTCCAAGAGCACCATGCATATCAACCACTCCCAAATGTCCTAACTTGTGATTTTAGTGGGGGTAATATTGAAAGATCCCCATCCACATGAATATTTGTGTCAATCATCCCCCCCAACCAAGAATACCGATCGACACCCATGGTCATATTCCTACAAGGGTTGCATTAAAATCCATTGCAAAACACCTTTTCAATAATTAACATCAAAATTGTTTAATAAACACTTTGTAGTATAAATTGTCAAATTGATTTCATTGAGAAGGGGGGTTTCCAGATATGTTTACTAACTCATGTAGGATTATGACATCATTGGCTTCATTCATTGCAGACATGCCTTACTTTGGCGTAAATCGAACTTAACATCACAGTAAAAAATACCTCCTGATTATCCAAGCATAAACAAATATCACATATATATGGTATCAAATTATTTGGGATAAGGTACTCTTTCAGGTCATATAATGTGCTCATGAAATATTTTCCCCTTAAAGCTAAATGACAGTAGTTGCAGTAAAATACTGATTTCGTGAGAAAGTCTGTAAAACCAAGGTTAAGTATTATTTAGTATATCATCGTGGATCTAGATCTGGTACAGTTACATAAACTGAACTTTGTGAAATCATAATATCTAGGCTAAAAAACAATCACACTGAAGATTGCCAATACAGATAGGCACATGTGGGACAGTGTATTATTATTGCTGGAATAAAGACCTACGGAAGTGACAGAATCCGTGCTTATTTTGCCTATTTCTCAGCAATTACATCCAGAATCCTTTGGCACATATTTTTTATTTATACAAACAGACACTTTGGTGGTCATTTCATTGGATTCTGTACGAACTCATTTTGAAATCGTTACCACAACTGGAATTTATCTTTTTGTCACGCTATGAACTGTATAAAGTGACATGTCTGATAGGGCAAGACTACAAGAGTGGGTGTGAAGTACTCACCCACAACTGTCTTTACCCTCTCAATATAAAATTATACCAATCAGGAGCTCATTTGAAGAAAAATCAAACACAAAGTTCCCTGAGCTACAAAGGATTCTTTGCGTCAAACATTCAGTTCTCCTAATTTGTTCACAAGAGCTGTAAAGATCCTTGTGACTTCTGAGAAATCCCTGCAAAAATTTTCATACCTTTGAAAATTACCTCCGAACCTGTGGGTATTTCCAGGAAATTACCAAATAATTTGCTCTCACACTGTTTTAGAATTTCTCATCAGAACAATTTCTTTATTTGTATACCTCAAATGCTTTCTAGTTATCTTTATCCATTAAGAGAAGGAATTCCAGCTTGGGAAAATCACAAATTGCCCCTCTCGATCAAAGCTGCATACATAATGCATTCACATTGAAATCATCATGCCCTACAGAGATGATGAAGTACCTTATGAAATAATTAAAGAAAGCCATTTACCAAGAGGTTTCTTCCAGCTAAAACACCGTACAGCAATAATATATCAGTGCGTTGTGAATAATAAATTTGTTAAGAGGGCAATTTAGTATTTCAATCATGTTTTGCTCTGGCTCTCTGGCTGCAGATAGCCCCCATTAATCACAAAATACCCCTCCTACTACCAGATTATTTAGATTTGAATTGCTCATTCTGCAACAGAGTGCATACATAAAAGCATTTTATGATTTTAACTTCTATGGTTTGCTAAATGTAAATCATTCAATAAGAAAAAAAAAGTAATCATGATTTAAAATTATTTGACTTTCTTAAGTCAGGCAAAACTATCATTAATGTAGCTAGAAGGAAGTGCCCAACTGCCCCCAAAAAGACAAAGAGGGGCAAAAGAGAAAAACCAGAGTGAAAGACATACAAAAGGAAGCAGTCCAAGAAACAGAAACATCTTCTTTCAGTTTCCAGTTTTTAGTTAGTTCTCATTTCCTACAGACCAGTAAAAAATCCATAAATTCCTTTTCCAAAAATAACTCGCAGAAGTTTCTGTGCTTCACATACTACATGTACTTCTTCATTTCAACCTGTCGGTAAAAAGGTCATTTTTTATTCCACTTAAATTGAATAATGGCATGAAAAGTATGATGGGTCAACCCAGTTGCATACCAAAATATTCATCTTGCATACTGATTTTTTTCTCCTCGCTTTCATTTGTATACTGCTTTTTTTTTTACTCAGAGAAAACTGACAAGAAATAATGGAGATATTGCTCGCGAAATAGAGGAATGTAGAATCCAGTTTTGAGAAAAAGTCATTTCTCATAGAGATTGCATGCAAAATGAGCGAAAATGACATGCCTCTATAAATCGCCATTTTCAAGGATGATACGTTCCTTAAATTGAAAATATAGCCAACACATCAGATAGAGTATGTCCTCTCTTTCTATCTCTCTCTCTCTCCCTCTCATCTATCTATCATCTATCTCTCTCTCCCTCTCTAACTATCTATCATCAATCTATCTATCTATCTATCTATCTACATGTATCTATCTATCTATCTATGTATCTATCTATCTATCCAACTCTCTCTCCATCTGCCTCTCCATCCTTTTCACCTTTATGTCTCCCTCTCTCTCTTTTATTTATTCATTATCTATTCCTTTAGTCACATGTAAGAGTAGCTTGTTCATCAATTTATAATCCTCTTTGACTCTTTCATGAGGCCTTGAATAAATGTATTTCACTGACACCACAATATGTCTCACCCATCTTACTTTACAAACCCTATTTAAGTGCAAGTCCACCCCAACAAAGAGTTTGAATGACAATGAAAAAGCAAACAAACATAAAGATGAAAATTTCACAGAAAACCAAATTTATGAAATATATAAGATTATTTGCCATCTTTAACTTTTGCTTGATTTCACGTGTTATATGCACATCCTGGTTGGTATACAAATGAGGCAGTAAATGTTGTCATTTACTCACTATTTTTCTTTTGTATTTCATCATATAAAATATAAAGCGCAACTTGCGAGGTGATTTTATGGATAGATCCAGGGGATCAATTAGAAGTCTTTCCTCGGCTAGATTCCTTCAATCACTGCTGGTAATACTGGCCACAACCCCACCTGATTGGTCAATTGTGGTCATAAGTCACTAAAATGTGACTATGAAACTAGTCTGCAGGCACAGACCCTGACTGAAACTTTGATCCACAAGTGGGTCTTCACACAAAGACTACTAGTAGCACATATAAAACTTGCTGTTTCAGAGCAAGAGGGCCTTCAGTGCACAAGTCATTATATACTGCACATTCAGACCCCTTTAAACTGGAGTGAAGGGTCTGCACAGTAGACTAACTGTCAAAAGGGTCTAACCGTCATCCTGCTCCTACCACGCTCCTCTACACCTCCCTCCCCCTCATCCATCTTCCCTTCATCTCCATCTCCCATTATCCCTTCTTTTCTTCCCCTCCTCAATTCCAAATGCACATCACAAACAAGTGATTTATGCTTTGAGCAGGATAAACATTCTCTTGGGATCCCTAGCTTTGCTAATGAAGACAATTAGGCGTCAGCGACTCCTCGTATAAACCTTAAGTGTGGCACCATTGGCTCTTTCAACTCTCTCACTGCCATGGAACCTTATTCCCAATAAATTCCATGTTTTTATTATTGTGGGAATGAACAGCTTCAGCACGACCAGCTATTAATGCTTTTCCATGCAATCAACCCTCTGAAGCACTCTCAAACCATTAACCATATATGCAATGCGCTAAAACCAGACATTTGTTTTGGTAACATCCCCCCCCAAAAAAAAAAATTCATATTCCAATTCACTAGATTACACATGTATAATAAAAATATAACGCCTGCATATTTTTATCTGTATTTAAAACCCCTTATCAGGCATGCAATGGGCTGAAAATTTCAGGATATAATCTTTATCCATACTTTTCTGTAAATAAGTCCTCACAGGGCTACTGTCAAATGAAAAATGAAAACACCAAGAGAGAATGCGAGGTACGAAGTCTAAATTCTAACGGCTGAAACAATACAAAATTTTAAATATAATGTTGGATACCCATTCAATGACCATTCCATTACTAAAGATTCTACTCTCCAATGCATATCATATTATTGACCCTTTTCATAAAAGCTTTTAATACTATAGATGGGCTTTAAGCACCAGAGCAAGTCACTATTTAGAAGATGATGAAATTATTTGTTGTGTGCTCGAAATAAAATGGAAATCATCCAAAAATATCAACATTTCACACATGGTGGAGTCATAATAAAATTGGACCAAGTTTCCTCTTTTTTAAAATCAGGAAGCCCCTGGAAGTTGAATCACAATAGGTGGTTTCACACATGCATCGTCACAAAATATTTCATATATTTATACTATACGGTAAAAAAAAATACTTGCATATCCCTGAAAGAACAAATTTGCAAATTTTACTTATTAAAATTACAAAAACCTTTTTTGCAGGGATTTCTCCAAGGTCGCAGGAAGATTTGAAAAGTGACAGAAAATCAGGAGATCTGGGTCGCGTTGCATAAAAATGACCATAATGGAACTTTACCATTCAACGGTAACTACCATGGCAACAATGCTCAACAGTCAATAGCCAATCAAAATCAAGGATTCCATGAAAGATACCACTGGATGGCAAAGTTTATGCCATGGGGCCCTGTAGGCTCAGACCTACAAGCACATTATATATGGCTTCAACAGGTGTGAGTGCAGAAAAATATTCATTGCTATTCTGAGGCATTATAAAAATGTTCTCACAACTTTTTTTTTACATATATTTTTTTTGTGAGAAGGCAGGTGTGAAAGAACCCAAAGAATGACTCATATCAAAATGAATCACTTCTATTATACCAGGATTGATGGTTGATAATATATCAAACCACTTCTTTAACATAATAAACATTCTACTGGATTTCTTTTTTTCTTTTCCCCACAAAGTCCCAATTTATCCCAATTTAATTGGATCAGCACATTCAAATTGCCCTGATCATGGGATTCCAATTGCATTTTGCAATCTATCTTTATCAAAATTGCGGGTCTGTAATACAATAATTTGTATAGACCTACATATTCTAGCACCAACAACACTGCCAGAGAGCAGCAAGTTTTTCACACAAACATGCGAAAACTTCAAAAAGAAACAAGATTGAAAAGCAGAGATGACACTTCAGGGTTTGTCTTATTGTCCATGCATTTCCAGGGACTCGATTTTAAGGTGCGCGAGAGCAATCGCGCGCTACATGCGCGCCTTAATCCATTTTAGGTAGCGCGATTAATAGCGCGCCTCGCGATCGCTGAGCTGCGCGGAAATCTGAATGTCGCCCCCGGAATTACTGCCGAGTGATAACAACTCAACGGCCCACTAGCGCCATATGCTCGAGCTCCGCTTACCATTTAAAAATCATCCAAAATCCACACTCAAAATCATGAATAAGCCTTGAAAATAGCGAGGAGCGCAGTTTCAAATTTTGCGTCTTTTTTTCTGTACCACGTATTTCCATACACATGTTACCAGGTATGGAAAAAAATCTACGCAACGGTCGGGAAAGAGTTGCATGTAAAGGGGTCCATTATGACTACCACCATGTGCAATTTCGAATGCACATGTTTCCCTTACAGATATCACAATTCTGTGATAAAAGAGGAAATAAATACCAGAGTCTAGTAACCTAGCATTGGTGAGTTGTCATTCGGCTTTGCTTTTCAAAACGGCCTATTAACATCCAAAATAAGTTACCTTATTTATTAATTATAACTAAAAAATCATTTGTTTTCTTTTTCTAGGGGATGAGGTAAATATCAGACAATAAATCATCAAACAAAGCTCCATCTATTTTACAATGCCGGCGGCAGGCTCGCGCACGCATTGGCGTTTGTTCTAGCTAGCCAGTCGGAGCTCTGTCTCTCTGCCAGAGCTCTGGGGGACAATTCGCTCAGTAAAGGCCTCAATGATGGTGATTTTCTGTTTCAGACAGAGTTTACATTTCAGGTATATTATTCAAAACTGCCAATAAAGTTTGATGATTTCTTCATTGTCATGTATATTTAAGTTCTTAATGAATACATTCTCACCGAATTTAGACTCCCCCAGAGAGAAATGCAATTTTCATGGAGATCTGCGTTTTCAAAGAACTTCAGGAAAAGTTAGGGTATGTCACTCATCCTACGAACGAGGTTATGTGGGCCTTTATTACATGTACAAGGCCGAGTACAGGGTATTGTACTGGAATAGACGGAGTAGAAATTAGATATTGAATTCATTTATATCCAAGTCCAACTCACAGTCACACACACACGCACACACACACCCACATCCAAGATTCTAAGCATGAAAAAATAACTTTAAAAATCATACAATATCAAACAAAAAGTAATATAATTCATTATTAATAAGTGAACAGGTATTCCTCAAATACAAAAAGAGCATTTAAAAATAGCCCCCGAAATTTGACAAAAAATTTAAAATGGAGCCCCCGAAAAAAAAAAAATTGTCAGTGACTTAACTTTTAGCCAAAGTCAAAACCTCACTCAAACAGGTTTTATATCACACAATCTCATTACAATACATTGTAAAAAATTATATTTCAAGAATTACAATAACATGTTCAATGAGGTACAGCATCAATATTGCGTATTCGATTGTTTCCTTCCTTTGGTTGTTGATTGTAACTTAGTACATATATTTCCTCCATCCGTTTTGTTAATTGGACAAAACGCTCCCCTTGTATGTGGAAGAAAAGCTTTTTGCAGTGCTCCTCTACCGCTCTCCTTAAAAGTTCTAGGAGAGCTTTTTATTGCTCCCCTCATAATTATTAAACTGAGTCCCTGCATTTCAATGTTTTATTTCTTTTTTGCTCAGTATTGAACGATACAACAAAAAGAGAATACTCAGAAGCCTAGGCCTATATGTCTTTTTGCAAAATAATACCCCAAATAGCCCTTCTAAATCACATGCTAGGGCCGTTTAGAATTTCAGAGGATATTATTTAAGACATTCAAGAGCCATTGAGACCCCTAATGGCCAGCTTTTCAGGAGAAGACTTTCATTTAAAAACCGGCCTACTGTGGTACTCAAGTCCCCTTGCACAAGCAATTCCAAAGGCTCATTAGTTTGTAGATGATCTTCATTACTCAAATGTCTAAAGCCCTTGGGTCTGCCATCATTTGTCTTACTCATCCATCCGTAACCCGGGTCCTGTAACACAAAGGTTAGCGATTAATCATAAGCTTGATTTTTACGATTAATTGTACATTGAAGTCAATGCAATCAATCGTAGAAAAATGTTCTACGTTGATTGCTAGGCTTCGTGTTAGGGGACCCAGGTCCCTGAAAAAGACTGCAGAAGATGCAGGCAGAGATAAATGTTGGCATTATAAAGCACTCTTCTAAGAGAGGTAGAGGTGTTGTGGCTCAGTGGAAAAGCCTCCTGACTTTGAACCACAAGGTTCCGGGTTCGAATCCCACTGCAGCACTTGTGTCCTTTGGCAAGGCGTTTATCAACATTTGCCACTTTCTACCCAGGTGTAGTAAATGGGTACCCGGTAGGTAATTCCTTGAATGCTCGAGTGTCTGATCAGGATAGCCGTGCCAAAGCCGGGGCAATAGTTTGCAGCACTTAGAAACATTGCTTTATTATGAACGCTAAAATGTTGCATATAGAGCTGAGAAGACACACAAGCCTTCCAAGGGCATTTCAAAAGGTTACAAGCATCTTGAAAAAGGTTAAACCAAGGTGATATCGTTAGAGTGATATCTCCTTGGTTAAAAACTTTCAAGACTTTTATTTCACATTCATAATAAGAACAGGAATTCAATTTAAATCTTAAAAGATTAAATTTCAAATAATTGTAGATTTGAAAATGAATCTTAGGATTTTACATCTAAATTGGAATCATCCACACCCAACCACAACCCTGCTGCGTAAAATAACAAAGATAACTTTGTCATCCAATTCTAAATTCCAATGAATCCTTGATTTTGATTAGCTGTTACGTATCTTTACCATGGTAACCTCCAAGGAATCCTTCATTTTGATTGGCTGTTAGGTACCATTACCATGGTAGCTCCCACATGATGGCATAGACACTATTATACTAGGGGTTCTGGAATTATTTTAAATCTGTTATGTTAGAGTGGGGCTTTAAATCTTCAAGCAGATGGCAAAATCTTTGTAGGAATCTTTTGACTTGCTAACTTCCCTTGAACCAGATCTCCTAGGCCAATGCTCTTGTTGAGGAAGTCATTCAGGGGATACTCTCACAACGGAAGTTTACCGTGTCAATGATTGTCTTTGCTTCAAGGGGTAAACTTGAAACCTATTTGCGGGCACCAAACACCACTTATAAAGATATTGTTTGCATTTTTAGCAAGATTTGATGGAATGAAATTGAAACCTGTGCTATGGAAAACAAAACACTTAAAAAGCAAATATAGACCTGTACTTTTCACTGCTTGGGTACAACCCATTTTCAGTTGACATGCCTACATAAATCTTGGAAACAGAGAAATTTATTTAAATATACTTGAAATGTCCTTAATTATCCTGTTGTACAAAGGCCTTGCATTTAATGGACATGCTAATATTTTATAATTTTTTAGACTGTCTCTCTTAACCTACATGTATGCACTATTTGCTTAGCTGGGGTTGATGCCTCGACCCAGGACCATCGCCCAGCTCATGAATATTGATGATTTTGCAACACAGCATGCGTTTAACATCTAGACTTTCAGTTTCTGTTTAATATGGGCTAGTGCTTAGGCCAGTTTTTCATTAGCCTGGTTTGGTTTTTAAACTACAGCTCTTATTAACACAATTACCTGGCTACCCCAATGCTGCAGTCACATTTCCCCTACGGCGGCCATAATGCGAGTCGAAAACAGCCATTTTATCAATTTTTATTCAAACCAACTATTACGAAGCTGGTAAAAAATGTTTAAACAGCTGTTTTCAACTTGCCTTATAGCCGCCTTTTTTTAGGAGAAATGTGACTGCACCAATAGCCAGGTAAACCTGCTTTTTAGCAGGGCCTGATAGAACCATACTATTTACCATGCTATATCCATGTATTTCTTTTGTGTTTTGTGACACATTATATTCACAATTAAAAAAAAAAAAAGATTTCTTCTTCTTCTTCTGGTGTACTGCCTAACACCCCACGTGGGTGCCAACTGGGCAGGAATTTGATGGTGATGGTACCCACTCATAAAGCAGTGCTGCACCAGCTCGAGTTTGCTCAATCTCGAGATTTTAGCCAGATCAGCCCTCTTCGCGATTAATCTCAAGATTCAAGAATCCCCGTCTCTCTCCACCATTGCAAGAGCGATTCGTGCACGAGCGAGGTATCGATGTGTTGTGGTGTGACGCCATGAATAAATAATCGTGAGTGCATCTGCACCTGCAAATTAGCATGATAATTTGTAAAATAGCGCGCTATTTTGCAAATAATCCCAAGTTGACTTGGGATTGCAATTTGAAGATTAATCCAGCGAACTAGCACGATAATTGCGTCTCCATTACAAATAATCTTGAGATTGTTCAGATCGGGATATAGTGCACTAATTTGAAAACTCGGGCTGGTGCAGACGGCCCTATAAATGTAAACTATGATGATGATGAAAATGAGCCTAATTCAAATCAACGACCTATTATCTTATCGTACATATGCACACATAATTTTTTTGTAATTCTTCCGATATAAGTGTCTGTAAAGTGGTTCCAAGAGGATCAGGTTATTAGTTACATAACACCCTGTCTGATGTGATTAATGATCAACAATTTACTTTTTTCCCCAACTTTTATGGTCAGCTGTCCTTTCTCCTTCCCTGGGAGTTCTTTATCTCGCTGAGCAGAAGCAAAATCATTTTCCCCCAGGATTATCAACAATACCAATCAGAATACAACAGAATTCAAACGTATTTGAGGTTTAAAAGGTTATCAATTTGTAGGGCGTATGAATAAATTCCCTTTACAAGCTTTACAAAGTATTCCAATTCAAAATTAGAAAAGAAATGCTGCCTGTAAAGGGATCTCGCCAAAAGATAAATTGCAACTAAACTGAAAGTTCAACAGTTCTCATTTTATGCCTTGAACATCTTCCTTTGGCCATGATCATGATGTAGGCCTACTCAAAGGGAAAGTTACACAAAGATAGAAAACTGAGACAGCTCTCTCCAAAAAAATCTATTGGACAACGACTAGGTCTTAGTAAAAATAGATAAATTGAGTCTGTTTCTTATGACGACAAAATTGCATTTGAAATACAACCGGAATTCATATCACTGACCAGAATTTAATGAAAAAAATAATCTAATATGCTTTTCACACTGCACTTTTTCTGTCTGTACCTGCAGACTTATACCCCTTTCATATTGCGCTTTTCACCGGCGAACTTCACCGGCGAAGTTCGCCAGCGAAGGGGAAAGTGTCCAGTATGAAAGGTACACAGGAGAACTTCACCGGTGAACTTCTCCACCTCTAGAGTCTAGAGGTGGAGAACTTCGCCGGCGAAACTGTTTCACCGGCGAAGTTCGCCGGTGAAAAGGCCAGTATGAAAGCAAACCGGAGAACTTCTCCTCTTTAATGACGTCAGAGGTCAATTTTTTTCTCTCCCGAAGTCCCTTGTACCGAGATTCCGCGCGCGATAGTTGCAAGCTCAGCTGAATGCTATGGCCAAGTAGATACACTCGAACATAATTTTTTTTTACTAACAATATTTATTAAAAAGCACTTTTTACATGTATAAAATGCGCTAAAATATAAAAACAAGGTGATATTGTTTGTTTTTATCGTAATACTTCCAAAATATGTTATAATTATTTTTTGATACCTTTTTGTAATAGGTAAGAAGTAATGTTTTACAATTTTCTTTCGTTTGTTCTGCAATCGCCTGTTGACTTTCGCCGGGGAAGAAATGTCAGTGCGAAAGGTACATTTTTTTCTTCGCCTGGGAAGTGAGGAATGTGAGGCGGAGAAGTTCGCCGGTGAAGTTCACCAGTGAAAAATGAAGAGGGCAGTATGAAAGGGGTATCACTTTAGGCTGCATCAAACCACTTTTCTTGAGTAAAGGGTGAACTACCCTCCCCCCCTTAACCCGCTTTCCCCAACAGTACCTAAAATGCATCAACAATATTAAACATGATTAGTTATGTCAATTGGGGAGTTAACGCATGCATGAAAAATTCAATCACACTCGGCCAGGCATATCAATATTTAGCATTCAGGATGACAGGTGATCGATTTTGAGTAAACATTCAATTTTTCCCACACAACCTTTACAATTTGCTTGACTCACTGGAACCATGTAGTTTCTTTTCCTGAATAACGTAATCACCATGGCAACAATTCTTGCCAGACCTAAGATATATCTAGATGATTAAACAATCCAAGAAACAGTATACTTTTATATTGAAGTGATGATTTTAAAATTTAATGATACATTTTGAAAACATGATGTTGGACAAGCATTCGATCATACTTCTCAGTATTTTCCTGGACATCAAAGTGTTGTGGCCCAGTGGACTAGTCTTTGGAATTTGTAAAAGAGGGTTGTAGGTTCATATATCCCAGTCATGGATTTTTTTCTTCAGCAAGATATTGATCCATAGTGTGCTGCACTCGACCCAGGTGAGGTGAATGGGGACCCAGTAGGATTTTATTCCTTGACGCTTTAATAGCGTTGATATGGCAGCTCGGCTACTACAGTGTGATACTAAATACCAAGCGCAATTTGGTATATATGCACATAACTGTGAGCTTTACAAATGGATGTATCATTATGACCATTAAGTTTTGTATTCTATTGATTATTCATAAGAACAATTTTACCACCCATTAGACTTCTGCAAATATTACGAAAACCTACACCATATAGGCCTATTTATATAAATTGTGCAGAAACTTGATAGTTTAAGATGTACAATATACAGTGCATATCAAAAAAAAGTTTACACTTAGAAAAATTCCTGTAAAATTATACATTTGTAAGATCCTGAAGATTTTTCCACATTTTAACATTGGTACAGATCCATTTAAGCAAATGACGATATAACTGTCGAAAAATATTTCCGCTTGAGTGAGCACCACTTACTTTTGAAAAGTTAGTGAAAAATGATTTGCGCAGAACTTTGAAATAGTTATGCGAATAAAAGAAGAGCTTAATCATGAAGAACACGTGTAATTTAGCTAGTAAAATTGATTTGAAGATATCTTTTACCTTTTTTAACTTGTTTCCTTGCCCAAAACACTTCGAAGAGTGCACTGTGCCCCATCCACTCCCCCAAACACAGAGGCCATCGTGACGATATTTGCTTTACACTGAACTGTGATTACATGAAATGGCTTAGGCTGGATATTCAATGTGTTAATCATTGCCAAGCTTGGGAAAAGTGTGGAGAAACAAGTATTAAATGAAAAATGAAATGTAAACCCACTTTAAATGATAAAAATTTGGTGAAAAAATGCTGGAGATGTCTGATATAAACATTTGTTCAGATTCAGTTATGTCCTCAGATCCAGCTGGCACAAAAAGGGTAAAGGTTGTGCTTACTAACCGTTGAAATCTAAATTTGGGTGGCAAAATTGTTACAAATTGCTTGAATATATCCATTTCATTTCAATTAACTAAAAGTGCAAGGGAAATGTATGAGAAATGTTTCGCAGGGAAAGATTGATTTCACCCTTTCCCCTTGACACAGCGTGAAAATGAGCATTTCTGCGCAAACAGATTTCTGCGAGCTTTACAAAAATGGACAGTGCTCACTCAAGTGTAACATTCTGGCAAAACTTTTACTTTCATTGGATAGATGACACCCAAACCCAAGAATGTATGTGAAAAAATTACCCACATGTTGTATATTTTTTTAATTCCCAGGGCTTTTTCAAAGTGTAAACTTTTTTTTGATACGCACTGTAGTTTGTTTTACTCTTACAATTACAAATTAGGGTGTTAAGTATCGGTTTCCAAATTTAAACTGCAACATGAATCATGATTGAAAACATGATTACAAAACACAAATATGAGAAACAAAGGGTGTGTTCAATGTCCTCCATTACTGGTTGAAAAAGTAAATGTCTTTCAAATCATGATTCAGAGGAAAATTCAAACGTTGAAAAAGATGCATTTGTAAACGCGATCACCTCCAATTTTACAACTTTCAGCATCGCAAATGCAACATTGAACACGATTGAGTTTTTAAAATTTGCTATCGCAGTGGAAGCCTACACAAGCAGGTGCCAAATTGCCCTCTCTTGTAATGGGTCAAACTGCACTATAAACGAAAGCGGGAAATCAAAAGTCGATCAAGATATAAACAGGTATAAACAGTTTCACAGTGCACTGCTGATAGTGTTTGTGTTCTGTATTTTGTAATTGACTTTTTAATCATGATTCATATTGCTGTTTAAATATGAAACTCGACATTGAACACACCAATAAATGCAAAATGAAAGACCATCATCAAACTATGAACATTACTCAGTAATAGTTAAAAATTTATAGTTTTTCATTTTATCCCTTGAAAAATTAAATCTATTTACAAAATCATATCTTCCGATGTTCCTTTATCCTATTTTTCATGAATTTAGTACTCCATTTTGAACTGAATGGAGTTAAATCACTTGCTTTTATTCACACTTTAAGATGTGTATTCTATGACGAATTCCCTGTGTCACTTCTATTTTAAACCACCACTTTTTTTATTTCTGGATTCAATCATAAACAGAATTACTCTAAATCTTTGTCACTTATAAAGAGGAAGGAGGTTTATATTATCTGATTTGGATGAGTATCAAACTTAAGAAGATGACCACATTCTGTAAATTTCATCTTCCTAAAAGGTGCATATTTATGAGACATCAATCCTTAAAGGAGTGCTAAAATAAAAGGTCACTTTTTTTTAAATAACTCAAGACATTTTTTCTTTCAGGTATTAAAGGGGTACTCCGGGCTGAAGATAATAAATAAAAAGAGTCAAATTCACTGAACAAAATGCTGAAAATTTCATCAAAATCTGAAAAAATAACAAATTATTTAATTTTAAATTTTGTCAATACTTTGTGACTTGTGAGGATATGACATCATCAGTCTGTTCATTGAATATTCATGAATACATGCATAGAACTGTTCACTGAAATAATACAAATCTTTAAAATGTCATAACTTTGTTATTCTTTGTCCGATTTTGATCAAATTCTCAGTGTTTTGTTGTTGGATTTTTTTCTGTTCAAATACCATTAATTTCAGCCTAAAGTGCCCCTTTAAGCATCATACAGCCTATTGGATCAAATGCAAGGAACATATGATTTTATTTCAGGCACCCCCCCCCCAAAAAAAAAAAAAATTGTAACCCAACAGTAAAACTTGCAGACTTAATATTGTTATCCACATATGACATCCAAAACTGTTTTGACCAACCCTAATTTTCATAAATTTGAGTACATTTTTAGTGGGCTTTTTTTTAACAATTAAATCCTGCTATTGTATGAGTTTTAACATCCTTTTTGTTATTTTTCATTTTCTAGGGGGCTTTTTTCAGTTTCATAGTTAGAATTCATCTATATGTACTGTACATCTATACTAAATTCTTTTCTTCTTTTTTATTTGTGAGGTGAAGTATCAATAGAAAATTTCCATCTACGTAATGTATACATGTAGAGTGTACATTATAAGAGAAGTTTTCTTTTGCATAGCTGACATTACGGTTATGGATTTAAATTCTGGCACACAATTTATAAAATTTCTTTGATGAAAACATTGTCAACTTGCTCTAAATTGATGTTTCATAACACGTTCATAGCATTAAACACACCATTTTGGTACCCTTCTAGAGCTATTGGAACACTGTCTTTAGAAGCTTCTATTATCATACCTTTCCCTACTCCCCTTCAAGAATATAAGAGGAAAGAAGATAATAGCATACAAATACGGGATCTTCTCTATACACAGAAACTATATAAGTACAACTCTAGACCTAATGGAACTTTAATCCGGATAATGGTTCTAGTCAACCAATTATACTGCATAAAGAATTTGTCTGGGGGTACTTGTACAGATAGGTATTAACAGGTATCAATAAACCCTATCATTAGTTATGGTAAATCCGCCCAAAAGTGTATGTACATGTAACTATTCCATTCCCGGACCGTGACCCAGAGGAGACAAAGCATTGGAGGGGCACTGTATTGTTTGTGAACAATGCTGTGCCCCTCCAATGCTTTGTCTCCTCCGGGTCACTGTCCGCCACTGGCCACTTACATTGACAAGTGGATACCATGCGCGAACAAAATAACACGTAAAAAGGATGTCTTTTTCAAGATAGGCCACGTTACGTACCTAACGTAATAAGGGTGTAATAAAACACTAAAATAATGAAATAGGGTCTCTATTTCGCTAGGAATACTATACATGTTTAGGGTCAAATTTGCGTGGGTATAAAAAAAAATGTTTTATAAAGGACGTACCAACAGTACGATTTGCACGAGGTGTGGGAGGTGGGGCCATACAAAACCCAATGATGTAGGTAAAGGTAAAACCGATGACCGACGTCTGTGACATAACAATAAAAATATCACTGTACTTGTTTAGGGGTTCAATTCAGGGAATACTTGCCAAAAGCATTTTTTTTCCAATCCTTGTTAAGGGTAGGGTTTCAAACGCCAATACTTGTTCAGGGGTGCATTTTCAGAATATGAAAAATACTTGTTTATGGTGCTTTTCGAGACCCCATGGTCGCGCATGGTATCCACTCGTCAATGGAAGTACCCCCCCCCCCCCCCCCCGGATTCCATCACATTAATTGATCCTATAAATGTAAAACGGAAAACAGTTGTAGTGTGAAGGAACTGAAAATGTGTTACATTGGATATATTTACAGATTTTACACTGCAATCTAATTTGATAGGGTGCCCGGTAAAAAAAATATATCCATGTATTTTTGTCTAGTTATATAAAATAATGATAATAGTATAGCTGGATTTATAAAGCTCGTTTTTGCCTGAGGATACAGAGTGCTATTACCATGGGCGGAAATCCCAGGGGGGACAGGGGGGACGTGTCTACTCAAAATAGTAGGGGGGACACAATATCAAATGTCCCCCCTACTATTTTTGGTCTTTTATGATGGTAAGAAATACATCATTCAAAATCGAAATAAAACATGTATTTTAGGACGAGATTACCTTACTTTTGGGATGATAACCTTTTTCTTTTTTTTTCTTGCTTATCAAATTTTCCAGCCCCTTGTCCACCCCTACCTTTTGGGAGAGATTTCTGCCCCTGGCTATTACTACCCCAGCTTTATAGATTTTCGTCTACTTATATAAAATAATGATAATAGTAATAGCTGGATTTATACAGAGTGCTATTATTACCCCTGCTTTATGGGTGTGCTGCCTGTATAGGCACTTAAGCATTTGAGGATTCATTTCTTCCTACCAGGTACCCATTCACCTCACTCGGGTTGAGTGCAGCACAATGAGGGTAAATTTCTTGCTGAAGGAAAACACACCATGGCTGGGTATCGAACCCACGTCCCTCAGACTGAAAGACGAGAGTCATAACCACTAGACCACAACGCCCCCAAAACCTTCTCAATTATTGTTGTTGTTGTAGTTAATTATTATTACCATCATCATCATCATCATTATTCTCTATGGTGTTTTAAAGGGCATCTGCATCAAGAATAATGCTTCGGCATACTGTAGAAGTCCTCTATATGATAATTGCTACATGTGGGTCTAAAAAGGCTGAGTAGAAAATTCTCAATTAAGTTCAAATGGGTGAATTGGGATTAAAAGTGAACAGATCTTGTACGTGAATAGATCCATTTCTTTCATCCTATTAGGTATACATGTAACTACTTTAAATTGTTCCCCATTATATTACAAATTAGGCCTACTACAAATACTAATTTAGGGGTGGTTTAACAAACATGTTGTTGCATATTGTGGTTTAATAATAGCTATAGAAATAAAGTGAAGTAAACCATGCATGATAGGGGGCCACTTCCATTGACGAGTTGATACCATGCGCGACCATGGGGTCTCGAAAAGCACTCTAAACAAGTATTTTCCATATTCTGAAAATGCACCCATTAACAAGTATTGGAAGCAAAACGATACCCTTAGCAAGTATTCTGTGAATCGAACCCCTAAACAAGTACAGCGATATTTTAATTGTTATATATCACGGACTTCGGTCGTTGGTTTTACCTTTACATACATCATTGGGTTTTAGTACGGCCCCACCTCCCACACCTCTCGCAAATCGGCCTCGAAACACATGTTGTTGACTATTGGGGCAAAAAGTATACCTTTATAAAACATTTTAGTCTTTTTTATACCCTCGCAAATTTGACCCTGAACATGTAGCTTTCCGAGCGAAATAGATACCCTTTTTTCATTATTTAAGTGTTTTTGACACCCTTATTACGTTACGTACGTAACATGCCATCTTGAAAAAGACATTCTTTTTACATGTTTTTGGGGTCGCGCATGGTATCCACTTGTCAATGCAAGTGCCCCCCCCCCCCCCCCGGAGTAGTGCACATGTATATGAGTGACTTGTTTGTTTGTATTTATTTCCATAAAAAAAAGATAAAATATATACATGATCAATTTAACATAACATACAGATCATATGGAGGATGGCCCATTTCAGCAGTATTAATAAAATACAGCTGTTCTTCCATGGG
The DNA here is from genome assembly GCF_037042905.1 of Lytechinus pictus. NCBI lineage: Eukaryota > Metazoa > Echinodermata > Echinoidea > Temnopleuroida > Toxopneustidae > Lytechinus > Lytechinus pictus. Next base: position 6,158,195 of record NC_087259.1, read on the forward strand.
GTCCTTTGACTGAAGGGTGTATACTTGTAGTCCCCTTGGTGTAAACATTCATCATTGGTCAAACAATCCATCCATATCATTTCATTTTCACAATGTTTCTTTGGAATTAGTATCTACATGTAACCTACAGCAAAATTTTCTAGTCCAATTCTCCCTGTGTTCCCTCAAACCAGTTAAGCACTGAAAGGTGTCTCTGCCACAACATGTTTTGTCCAAAGACTAAATTCTCTGTTATTGGGGAAACCCTTCTTATTGTGGCTTTCCAATTTTCTCATTCCATTCTCCCTCTTTCATGCATTCAATCACTCCCACCAAACACAACTCTCAGCAACAACAAAGCGCTTTGTCCAAAGAAAGAAATCCCTGAAGTTTTCTGAAGTCAGGGAATAATATGAGTAAGAGGATTGTCGAGTCCCTATGCACAGGCCTTGTGGGGCACCAGCGTTATAGGCTTACCTTACAGGTGAGACATTGGTTGAAATTTTTAGTCAAGGCACAATGTATTCTAGGTGGGTTTTTCTATAAGTTCTTAAGTAAGGAATTTCCTTTTTCATACATATATGAGAGGGCAATCTTCGTAAGAAATTGGACTTGATAGAGTGATTAAACTTTGTCTCTTAGGAAGTTGGACTATATAAAAACTGAGGTCTATGTGGTACTAATAAATGAGTCCTTTTTTCAAGATGGTTTTTTTAAGGTAGTGGTCATGAAGTTGTGGTCTATATAATAAGGAAGTCCTTTAGAGAGAATATATCGCTATAAAAGTCTGTTTTTTATCAAAAGTTATCTTAATCAAAGTGATCTTTATATAGTCTAAGAGGAAAGTTCTATTCATAGAAAGAGGTCTTGATAGAAGAGGGCCTTTATGATGAGGACGTCCTCGCTGTGATATATCATATAAAAATTTGGTCTTTTTCAGAAGCTTGTCTAAAGTTATCATAAGGTGGTCATTATTGGCGGTCAGTAATATGGTCTTTATATTGAGAAGGTCTGGGTGATGAGTCTAGGGGTTCAGGGATTAACCCCCCGCCCCCTCCCCCCTTGGGCTCCCCCAAAAAAAATAAGGGAGAAGGGGTCAAACTCCAACACCCCCTTCCTTGATGATGAGGGTCACAAATGTTTAACCGTACCGCATCTACAAGGGGGGGGGGTTAACACAAAACATCTCAGCTCATCGTCATGGGGTCAAATGAAATGGTGAACTCCCCCCCCTCCCCTTTAGCAAAAGGCTAGATCTACCCCTGTGTCTTTGTCCAATCCATCATACATACCCTCACTACATAACACAAACTCTGCACACATCAGGCTACAGGAGGGACCCTCGCCACTTATTTTCATCCACTTCACCAAAACTTGTTGAATGGCAGACATGTCTCAATTGCTTGGCAAACAAGTTATTGTTGGCCCTCGCTATTTAGTTCTATACCGCCAACCAGCCCCCAACAGCATGATAAATGTAGCATAATTTTAATGTCATTACTCTTATATGTTCCAGAATTTACATTATGTACAAGACAGCTTAGCTTACCTCAGTGAATTAATGAGAAGTCTGGGTGTATATATTGAAGTTTGACAACTCTACCCCCTCCCCTCACCCCATGATTTAGCACTTGCATGAGGATGAGTATGTTTTACCCATGACAACAGGAAGCATTAGTATTGACAGGCATAACAATGAACTTTAAATATCCCTTTTTCATTAGAAGTATTATTATTTGTTTGGCGTCACCTGCGCCTGGGAGGCAAAAAGCAAACTGAATTTCTATGATCCACAGATTGAGGAGTGCAGGTAGACCACTACAACAGGGTTTCCCCCTACTCTTATACGAATAGTGCAGTGGGTTCTTAATTTGCAAAGGTGGTGATTCTCTCTTAAAACGAAGCCTCCATTTAACGTCCTGTCCAAGGGGTGGAGTGTTTTCCACTGTAACATAGCCTGCATCTTTGGAACAGGGGAGAGATGTTTACACACAATGCAGGCTTAAGTCATCCACCCGAGGTGGACTCGAACCCATGACCTTTGGTTCGACAGGCAGGCGTTTTACTGACTGAGCCAACTTCGCTATTTTAGCATTGTAATATATTGCTTAAGAAGATCATGTGTTCAAATCCCACAATAGCACAAGTTTCCGTTGACAAGCTGTAAATATCAACAACGCTCTCCACCCAGGTGCCACATGGGACCCTCGTAATATGGAAAAGACATTGTTGAGGACTGCATGCCCTTAAACACACAAAAAAGAAAACATTGCGACTCAATCCCTAAATCTGTTTCTGTTTATGGTAACTCCCTTATGAACTCGGCAGGACAGCGTTTTGCTGGTAAATGCCAAATCTGAATTGTAGCACTTGGAGTGATATGTACATGTATCAGGAAACGTGTGGTAGAATACTGTAAAATAATTTTTTCTGTAAGGGTGTTCTTGCTCATTGGAGATTCAAGAATAATGTATCATCAAGTACCCATCAAATGACAAAGGAGGCATATCAAAATTTTCAAAAATTGGTGAAACGGAACAGAAGTTTCGTTCTAGATTCAGGGTGAACGATACATCTGGAATCTTTCGTCCACCGTGAATTTAGGGCAACACCAATTTATACCTCAAAGATTTCAAAGACATTTTTTGTCATATGATGGGCATTCGAAAAAAGGTTAATCTGTTCTCAAATCCTTTGTACATTACTAATGCAAAAACATGCTATGTTAGTAGTCAATGTTAAAGATCCTGGGTCAAGATGATGACCAAGGTTCTGCTGTCAAGGTCTCTGAAACTCACCTGGTCCTGGACGGACAACACCTGCGTGTGCTCCACCGTGCAGATGTGAAGGACGTGGTACCTGAGCGTCTCACACAGGGTGTAGGGTAGGCTGGTGAGGGACGTACTGCCGGTCTTGGGCACCCGGTTGTAGATGATCAAGGGGTACATCGGCCTCTGCTGAAACAGTTCGTCCGCCACCAGAGGGGTCGGGACCTTCTGTAGGTGCCTCATGTGGCCATTGTCAAGGGCATCCCGAAGTTGTTTGTCTGCAAGAGGGGTATGAAATTTAATTAATACATAAATAGGCATGATTTGCCTACATGTAGGTGAGGATATCCATATCTTCCGAAAATATTAAAGAATTCAAAGATTTACAACAAACACCAAAGGGGAATACACTCCAGTGAATGAAGAATGTACCAGTATATTGCATGCAGACTACACTGATAGAATCCAATGATAGCACTTATGATTAATACATATATCTATAAGAACCCTTATAAATAATCGGTTTATTTTTTCAAGGGGAAACTAGTTTTACCAAAGACAGAAATATTAAATCATTCATGAAACGTAGTAAAAAAAAAACCGATTCAATATACATTTCAAGTGGTGTAATCATATACATGTAGATGTCTGTATTTCATGAATCTGTGGACAGCCAGGATACACCTCTACATGTATTCAAATCAAAACAAACTAGACTCATACACTATAAATAAATACTGCATAACTATTGCATAATAATACATCATAAACAAGGTGTTTTTGCATATTCATCTGGTAAATTTTAGTTTAGAAGCTTGGTCATTTCAAATTTTAAAGCTTTACTTTAAATTACACATATTATTATTAGCTTTGATCTTGGGAATAGTACTCATTCTCTGTCATTATCTGGATCCCGTATCACCAGGGTTAGCGATTAATTATACGCTTGATTTTAAAAGGAATTGTACATTGTAGTCAATGCAATCAATCATAGAAAAATGTTCTGTGATTGATTGCTACCCTCTGTGTTGTCGGACCCTGGACTGTCTTCGAAACCATCCTTGTACATGTCACTTATGCTTTTCACACTGCACTTTTTTTTCCTGGGGTTAAGCTTAGCCCACTTCGTTTTCACACTGTTTTAGCAAAGTGGGCTTGCACGGTAAATAGTACGGCCCTGAAAAAAAGCAGAGTTAGCCGGCTTATTGTGGTGTTAGCACCACAATTGCGGTGCTAAGAGATGCAGTGTGAAACGAAACAGGGCTAAGAAAAAGTGGGGCTAAGCATTAATAGCCAATCACAGAAGTGCACATTAATCGTGCTCTGGTAAAATCATCAATATTCATGAGCTGTGTGATAGTCCGGGGTTAGGCGTTAACCCCTGCTAAGCAAATAGTATGGGGTTTAAGAAAGACAGTGTGAATCGAAAAAAAGATAGTATGGGGTTAAGGATAGTCCGGGGTTAAGGATAGTATGGGGTTAAGGAAATACAGTGTGAAAAGCATATCACAGGCACAATAGTAACATGAATTCTTGGCAGAAGTATATCTATACACTGCAAATAAAGATTTAAAAATATCAAGGCCTTTTATTTCATCTTAGACAGGAATTGCCCTTTCCATATAGGCCTGCTATCATGTTACACTCATAATTCATTTTGGCGTCGGTAAGAATTGCATAATTGATTTAATATCCTGTCCTGGGGATTCGCAATCCAATTCCCTTTGGGCTACCAAGGTCCTAACCCTAAACGCAGAAAATCTCCAAAACGAACTCTAAATATCGTTGATTTATCCTTGATTTATCCAGGAAATCAAAAAGCTTTCTCTTCAATTTACAGCATCAGTAAAGTTTCACAATTCATGTTGCAGCTCAAGCGGTTTATACGTTCACATGTTGAGATTTTCAAAAAGGGCACAGATTCAGGGGGAAATAATTAAAACTTTTCTGGGGATAGCAAAAACGAATAGAGAAAGTTTGAGGGATGAAAGTTTATAGTTTTCTCGATAACTATACAGTCATTCTTCTACCTAAAAAGGAATATCAAGTTATACTCATATTTCTATTGTTAGACTAATATATTTCTCTCATTTATTCAAGTTCTCGGGTTTACCTCATCAAAAATCATTCGTCAAAACCACTTCCTTCCTTCCCTCTCCTCGGGGACAGAAAAGTACAAAGTTCCTGAGATCCAGTAAAGGAGTGTTGACCATGAAATTGACTTGCCATCAACGCTTGGGACCTGTCATATTGCTTCCGACACTTCAAAAAAGAGTAATCACAGGCTGGGCCCCCGTCACCGTCAGCCCAAGTTTATCACACACGTATCATCCTCCTAATTCTAATCCTGGAAATTATCCAGGGTCCTGTCACACAAAGCCCAACATTCAATTGATCAATCACTTAATTTTTATACGATCGATTGCACACTGTGGTCAATGCAACTAATCAATCGTAAAAAAAAACAGTGTTCTACGATCATTGCTACGCTTTACTAGAGTACTGACTAATCAGGAAAATCTTGAGATCATTATCAATGAAGACATGAATGGGATTAATCTGAAGATCCTTCACTAACATAGGATATTTTGCAAAATGGCATGTTATTTCTGGGCCCCATCTTACAAAGAGTTGCGATTGATCTGATCAATCACAACTATGGACGGCCAACATCTATTATGCATGCTTGTTCAAAATATTTTCTAACTATGATGTATATTCATGCATTCATTATTTTCTTCAAAATTCACTGTGCTTCTCTTCGTTTACAAAGGACATCGTGCAAATTTCCAGTAGAAAAAATTATGACACTGGATGGATTTCCATAGACTAGAGATACGATTGATTGGATCAATCGCAACTCTATGTAAGACGGGGCCCTGGAATTATCCAGGTGATGATCTTTGGCTTTCTTTTCTTCCAATTGCATGTACCTACAATACCAATCATACCAAACCAGCACAGACAATGTCCAACAAAGAATACAAAGTGGGCTGGGAATGCTTCCTAATCCCTATCAAAAGTCACATTATTGATCAAGCACAGAGCTCAGAGCTGCCAACCTCTGTTGACCAAAAAACACACTGATCCATAATTAAAATCCTATTTTGAAGGAAAAAAACATATTTTGGTACAAAATTTGATGAATTACACATATAAAACATGCCAATCAAATAAAAATTAAAAAAACATATTTTGCAATAAAAAAAAATCATATTTTGTCGGTTTTGATTATGAAAAAACATACTAAATATCGTTAAAACATATTAGCTGGCAGCTTTGAGAGTTCCATGGATCAAGTTACATGTAGGATTTCACTACTCCAGCTGATGGAGTTGGGGGGGGGGGGTTATAATCTAGAATATCCAGATTAATTAATCCCAAAGAGGGCTCATCGCACCGTAATCTTGATACTGCCCAAAATCGGGCTGATCAAGACCCTGCTCTTGCTTCCGACACTTCTAAAGAGTAATCACAGAGTCTGGACAAGTATGAAAATGCCAGATTTCATGCATATCTGATTACAATTTTCCTGCATAGCATCCATCACACACCCTTTCTCATAAAAAATGACCAGAAATTGAACCCTAAATCAAATAAAAAATCATAATAAGGATTAGGCATAGATAGGCTACATTATATATTTATAGATATTGCAACATTTTGACCAGTGTGAATGGCATTTGGTGACCTCTTTCCAATCTATAAAAAAATATATTTCATGAAACTTATGAACACACTGCAGTGGAACCCAGATCCATTTCTTTAAAAAAATGGATAGAAAACAATTAAACTTCTTTGATCACCAAAAAGGCTGACAAAAAAAGAAAGAAATTAATATCTTGCATTTGTGTAGACTACAATGTCATGTGGAGCTGTCTAGGCCTATATGTTTACGTATTCATAACAAGAGAAGCATTAATAGGCCTACGTATTTCCAAGATAGCTCAGCAATATTTAATATCAATAGTGCTAAAAATATTAAGGAATTAAAGGGATGGTCCAGGCTGAAAATATTCATATCTAATAAATAGAGTGAAATCCACAGAGCCAAATGCTGAAAATTTCATCAAAATCATATAACAAAGTTATTGAATTTTAAAGTTTGGCATTTTTTGTGAAACTAGGATATATGCACATCATCATGAATATTCTTGAGGTGGGCTGATGATGTCATATCCCCACTTTCCTTTTTCTTAATAGGTTATTAAATAAAATCATAATTGTTTTATTTTTTCATACATGTGTGAATAACGTGTCTCCTTTATAATGAAATAAGTTGCAACAATGAATATTTAATGCACTCAGTTGTCAATCCAATTTTTTCAGTTATGGTAGAACAAATTTGAATAAACCTAATTTCATATAATAAAATACAGAGGAACGAGTGGGGATATGACATCCTCAATTTCACCAGAATAATGCAAATCTTAAAAATGCCATAACTATGTTATTCCTTGTCCGATTTTGATCAAATTTTCAGTGTTTTGTTTGTCTGATTTTTCTTTATCTCTTAAAATAAATAACATTATTTTCAGCCTGGACCATCCTTTTAAGGAATTAATGCTTAATGTACTCCCACTCACCTCACGATCACCTCAAATGAGTACAGCATATTTTACATTTCAGTGAACACAACAGAACGGAAAATGTATCCAGACATGTATGAAATTGGTATAACACCTCTTCCAGACATACACATAGGCCTACACCTGTGTCCCCAATTACCATCTGTGCAGAAAATAAAAGCCAAGTCCCCATGGCAGCAAGTTCAGTTTAAAAAAACCCAGATAATTGAAAGAAACACTGTATTTCATTTTTTGAAGGGCTACCTTTGAGGAGCAACAATCTAGATGCAAACATCATTCTGCCATAATCCTGGATATGGTGGGTGGGTGCGTCGTGGTCTAGTGGTTCTGACTCTCGCCTTTGAAACAGAGGATCATGGATTTGAATCCTAGCCATGGCGTGTTTTCCTTCAGCAAGAAATTTATCCACACTGTGCTGCACTCGACCCAGGTGACTAGGTGAGGTGAATGGGTACCCGGCGGGAGTAATTCCTTGCATGCACTGAGCGCCGGTGATGGTAGCTCGAGCTATAAAAGCCATGGCAATAATAGCAGCACTTTGTATCCTCGGGCAAAAAGCACTTTATAAATCCAGGGGAGTGTTTCACAAAGATTTAAACATGACTTAAGTCGCACTTAAATGCCGACGCGTACTTGATATGCAACACGCGATCTTATTGATAGATACGCAATAACGTGTCCTCATGACACGATCTGACCAATGCAGTCAAGCCTTTCATACCGTACGCAGCTCGGTATTTAAGTGTGACTCTAAGTCATACTTAAATCTTTGTGAAACACCCCCCTGAGCATTGTTTGGACAGATCTTGGGGAGACTCTAAAAAGAATGGTCACTCCAAAGCATACTTTTGGGGGAATTTTAGGGGCGATATGGACCGTCATGAGGGTGAAATCGCCTGTCACCCTCAAGTATTTCCTACGCTGGTAAATGCATGTCCAAATATACATTCCATAAAGCCCTAATAGTACGAACAGAGGATTGTTTTCAATATGCACACAGCTTTGAGAAAAAAAAGCTAGGTACAGTGTACAATGTACATGTATGTAGGTCACGAGGAGTTCAAGTCCACCACTAAAGATGGGTTTCTCTGACTTCAGGAATAGGATCCTTCATTCATGATGAATTCTTAAAAGCCTTCATACAGGTTTACCAGTTCTTACTCTTCAAATGAGCAATATAAACCTGTAGTGTAAGTTTCACTTCCTGGCTACTGGGGATTTAAATTTCAATCCAATTTGAATGGAAACAAATCATTTTCATGATTTCATCACACTCACAGCTTTCTTTCCAACAGAGCTTCTCATTGCTTTTTCAGAACTCATCATTATGACTATACCTGATTGCTATTAAAGCATGAATGCTTGTAAGCAAGCAACCAGAGGACTGAGGGCTTAAGGTCCTCTCCAAGGGACCTGGCAATGATGTGAATAAAAGCCCTACCAAAAGGCACCAAGTGAGAATCGAAACTGGGACGCCGGAATCCAAAACCCCCTACTCTCCTGACCGAGACATCAGGCCTCCAACTTGAGTGATGCAAACTGGAGTCTGAATAAAAGACTATCAATTTGAAAGAATACTGACTTGACGCAGATCAGACAGACTCTCGATTACCGATCAATACTGGACGGATGGGAAAAAACGATGACTGATACATCACTGTACACTGCTCCATCTTCATATAGAAGTAGTCTGAAGTCACAAACCCTTGTCTGTTACATCTTGAAATCCTGTTCATAAATTCACAGATGAGATGGAGTGAAGAATAGATGGAGTGTTCCTAACTGCAGCACTCAAATAATACAGGCTATTTTGGACTTCGATATTTCATGAATTGAGATAAGCCGCATCCGGTCCGCATCCACAAATTCATGAAATGAGTATAGGCCTAATCGAAGGCAGAATTAGTAAAAAGGTGCATACATGTATATAAAAGGTCTGTAAAGAGTAGTCTATGTTCACATTCACATTTACATTGGAGTTAAAGTTGAGAGACCGCATATAGAATGGCACAATATTCTTGTGGTGAATTGTCAGCTTAAATGAGATACATACATGTACATCTAGTCCTACTAAAATATACAATATTAGATACTGCATTCAAATAAATGTGTAGGCATATACTGTACATGTACATGTACAGTATGCTCCCCAAAATGATTTTCAGAGAAAATGAAAAAAATTCACAGTAACTTGTTTGCAATTTCATCATTCAATATTAAAGGAAAATGTTTTGATCTAATATGAGTTTCCAAACATACATGTATTGCTCCCAAAATTTTGAGTTATAACCACCACAAATTGTGCTTGAGCATGTACCATACACAACCATGTTCAAGTTTCACATCCAGGTCTGTAAATATAGACTATATGTCCCAGTTTGAAACATTAACGATAATGAGCTGCAGGGGACATCGATATCTCTGATGGGCTAAAATAGAATGCGCAACTATTAATGGTTCTTAGATGGAATTGGAATTATATATTCCATCCCGAAATGTCATTATGGCATCAAGCCTGCTGATGACAAAAACATCAAGTTTCTCACCATATAAAGGCAAACATTTCCTCAAGAGTTTCCCAGAATTCCTTTAGGAAGATAAAAACTCCAAGGACCAAGTTACTTGCAGGGAGAAACAAAAATTAAATATAGAGAGAGCACTCATTACATGAATTTTAAACAATTCATATAACAATGAACTATTTTACAAAGAATACGTATGAATTATGATAAAAACAGCCACTATGCTTTTGTAAGATTGTGAATAATTTGTGATGTTAGATCATCGATGTTAACGATTTCCTGGATAGATGATTTTCAAGATGATTGATTCACATTGACACAAGCCCAAAGATCTAGACTGGCTTTAATTTTCCCCCATCATAAATCTTTATGAACTCATGGATTGGAAAGAATCTACTGTATATCTTTTCGATATCAGAGAGGGACAAAACTCTATTATAGAGGTAAATGATTTAATGCCCCTTTGATTCTAAAAAGATGAAATGCAAACATAACCTCATAAATCAACTATGATGGTCTCAGATAAATTCACAATAATATTAAACTGTTAAAGAGAGAGAGAGATGGAGAGTGAAAGAGAGAAATTAATCATTTCTAAGATTTCTTCATAAATCATTCCCCCATGACAATAAAGGCACCTTTCAGTAGTCAATAACAGAGATTTATAAATGAACCATGTCAGGTTCTCTTTACATTTCTCTCTCTGTAAACTCATAAAATACAATGGCTATTATTTTTGGTCGATGAATTTCTATAATTCCATTTCATTGATTCTGAATGGATAATAGCAGTCTCTATTTGTACTATTTTCATGATGAAGCACAACGCATCCTTGATTGACCCCAAGTCAATGAAGGAAAAAAGTGGCCCTTAAAGGGATGGTCCGGGCTGGAAGTATTTTTATAGCTAAATAAATAGAGTAGAATTCACTGAGCAAAATGCCAAAAATTTCATCAAAATCGGATAACAAATAACAAAGTTATTGAACTTTAAAGTTTAGCAATATTTTGTGAAAACAGTCGTCATCAATATTCATTAGGTGGGCTGATGATGTCACATCCCCACTTGTTCTTTTGCATTTTATTATATGAAATTAGGTTTATTCAATTTTTTTCCTCCAAAAAATAGAAAAATTGGATTGACAACTGATTTAGTGCATTAGATATTTATTGCTGCAACTTTTTTCATTATAAGGGACACATATTATTCACACAAGTATGAAATAATGAAAAAATTATGATTTTATATAATAACATAAGAAAACGGAAAGTGGGGATGTGACATCATCAGCCCACCTAATATATATTCATGACGACTGTTTTCACAAAATATTGCTAAACTTTATTATTTGTTATCTAATTTTTATGAAATTTTTGGCATTTTGCTCAGTGAATTCTACTCTATATGTATTAAGATATAAATATTTCCAGCCCGGACCATCCCTTTAATTTGACACCAGTCACAGTGAGGATGAAAAGAGTTTCCCAACAAGATGCATGATTCATTTACAACCCCCAGTACAACCCATTCACAGCTGCGAAGCTTTTATACAAAGCATAGCCCGTCTTGTATTGCAGACTAGTGCAGGCTTACATGTATGAAGCTCGGTTATTTCCCAGTATCACATTTTGTAAGAATGCATTTTTAAGGAGACATGTATGGGAAGTCGAAGGGAGCCTAATACTGTATACAAATGAAGTTCATACGTTCACCCAGTGGAATGTTATTGTATAAGCTTCAGCCAAATTTATGTTCGGATGTTGTTTGAAGGTTTGCATGGTGGTATGTACAATCGCTGATGTGGTTTACGGTACACCATGTGAAGTGTTGTAGAAACAGTGGATAGGAGAAGAGAAGAAATAGATAGGCGAGAAAGTGGAGATTTGAGAGTAGAGTATTCTTTCTTGAAAAGTAGTCCTGAAAAGGACTGTAAACCAGGAAAGATTGATGAGTTGAGAACAGCTTGAGTAGTAGAGCTAGTGAGGAGATGCTGGCTTGAGTCGGCGAGTAGAGATGATGAGTAGTAGAGAGACTCGACGTTTCGGGCAGGTTGACTGTCCGTCTTCAGGAGTGAAGACGGACAGTCAACCTGCCCGAACGTCGAGTAGTAGAGAGACTCGACGTTTCGGGCAGGTTGACTGTCCGTCTTCAGGAGTGAAGACGGACAGTCAACCTGCCCGAACGTCGAGTCTCTCTACTACTCATCATCTCTACTCGCCGACTCAAGCCAGCATCTCCTCACTTGCTCTACTACTCAAGCTGTTCTCAACTCATCAATCTTTCCTGGTTTACAGTCCTTTTCAGGACTACTTTTCAAGAAAGAATACTCTACTCTCAAATCTCCACTTTCTCGCCTATCTATTTCTTCTCTTCTCCTATCCACTGTTTCTACAACACTTCACATGGTGTACCGTAAACCACATCAGCAAAATTTATGTTCGGTATTAAAAATAAAAATATGTTATCAGAATAGAACAAAATTCAATGGTATTTTCTTACTATTTGGGGATGTAAGCGCTGGAAAATAACCTTATCCAAAATCCAAGCAAAAAAACTAAAAAATTATAAAAAACTTTAATCAATCAATGGGTGAATCTTCAATATTGATAATCAATCTTTTTTTTTTAATGAAGAAAAAAAAACATTTCCTACAACAGGAAAATTGGCAACAAATACAATTTTAGCACACATAAATGTACTCTGGACTTTAATTTTCAGCATGTTCAGAATCTGTTCATATTTGCAAAAATGGCGAGTATAGAGCACAATGGTGTCTCTAGGTGTCACGAAGAAACGTTCTCAAATGGCTAGGTGTGAATGCCACTTTAAGTTGTCTCCTATAACTTGTCAAGGGTTACTCTTGGCCGAGAGGTGACAACAGTTCTAGTCTCCACAAGCAGACAGTTTTCAAATACACGCACAGAGACTGGTGACATGTACATGTATGTGGAAATCTGTGTTAAAAAAAAATACCTCCATAATTTGTTATTTTGTTATATACTGTATGTTAATTAAAATTTGTCAAACAGTTTCATGTATTTCAAATTGGTATGTAAATTTTAAGCTCAAACTTCACAGCAAAGTGACTTTCATTTCAACATGGAAACGTTGATAAATTACAAGAATTCAGAAAACACAACCCTCAAAATATGAAGGTAACTTGCAATCAATGCATTGCAATGTATTTTGATATTGTGTATTTTATTGACTATTTATAAAGAGGACCCGGGACCCCATTCTCATCACAATCCAAATAACTAAAAAAAGAGGAAACCGGTTCAGGAGACCAGTTTGGAAGATCGCTTTGCTAACACTCCCATCTGATCACCCGAAAGTGGTTTTCAAACCACTTCACGGAAAGCGATCCTGTTGCCAAGGGAAAGCTCCTAGTGGAGTCGACTACATGTTTCCTGCAAAATTTGAAACGGCATCATAGGCATTCTACGATAAATTGCCAATTCGTCCACTCACCACATGGTCTACCTTCATTTAGTCTAATGCCATTTCGTCCATCAACATTTCGTCTAACAACCATTTGGTCCAATCATCACTTCGTCTAATCACCATTGCAAGTTTTACCATTTCGTCTAATAACCAGTTGGTCTACGGTAATACCCTTTTTCTTTTCATTCATTTTGCACAATTAAAATCAGGTTAGTGAAGGGGATGAAAGAAAAGGAGTAGGCAGACACAAAGGGAAGTTAGTGTAAGTAAGGCCAGTAAAAGACCTCAAGCCAAGAGGGATTAAAATAATGAGGCAGGCAACATCAAACAGGATCTGGAACAAAACAGTGATGATGGGATGAAAAACAAGAGAATTAGTGAGAGGTGGGTCAAACAGGTTACAAAGAAAGGCTTAATAAACTGGTGCATAAGAGTGGGGGAAAAAAAAGAAAAAGAATGGGGAACAACTGATAATGTGCAAAAGACATATAAGTATATATGATAAAGCATTAAACAAACTAAGAGAAGAAGGTAAGTGTAAATATGTATCTATAAGTGATATGTATATAAATATATCCAAAAAAGAAATATATATGAAAAAATATATAAATACACATATGGTGTAACTGATATTGTAATCCGCTAGGTGTGACGGGAAAAAAACATAAGACTATATAGCAGGACAAAAAAAAAAAAAAAAAAAAAAAACCAAACCTGTATATGTGAAAAAGAGGAAGCAAATTGCCTAAAAAGGTAAAAGCAAATATAGAAGAGAGGGGGTGTATTATGAAGAAACCATAGTATACATGTAAATAAGCAAATGTGGTAAATCTAAAAGAGGTGAGTGGAGAAAAAAAAAAAAAAAAATATATATATATATATATATAATAATTATTATATCGCCTGAATAAGGAAGGAAAAATTGGAGCTGAGCTTGTATGAGATATGGGAGGAAAGTAGAGTAAGAAACTATAATGTAACTATTCAAAAGAGCTGAGGGGAAAAATTATATGTATATATAAACTGAAAGTGGATAGGAAAGAAAAATCAGTCGTTCCCCTCTTGGATGTTCAGGCCATGAGGTTGGGTGGTGCGAAGTCGTCTCATCCAGAGCTTCTCCCTGCTAGTACGGACTGAGTCAGGACGGGTACCTAAAGATTCGATGCCCTGTAGCATCATGTCAGTGATGGAGTGGTTGGGGAGGTTAAAATGGCGGCCAACTGGAGTGTCCAGCTTTGCTGTGTTGACGGTGGATCTGTGCCCGTAGAATCGTTTCTTGAGTGTGGTCTTGGTTTCCCCTATGTATTGTACCCTACAAACTCTGCAAGTGATGAGATATACAACATTAGTGGTAGTGTATGTGATGTTGCCCTTGATTTGGTGAGACAGGCTGGTAGAGTTGCTGGTGAAAGTATCGTCCTCGTGAAGGTGTATTTCACATATGATGCACCTGTTGCTGGTGCATTTGAAGGTGCCATGCTGTATGGGAGAAGAATGGTTAGTGAGGGAGGGCACTTCAGCACGAACAATGAGGTCCCTGAGATTCGGTGGGCGTCGGTATGCTAGAAGGGGAGTATCGGGAACGGCCTGTTGGAGACGATCAGAAGTGTGTAAAATGTGGTGGTTATCAAACAGGATTTTGCGGAGAGGGGGTAGATTGGGATGGAAGGTGGTCACAAGCGGTATTCTGTCGGTGGTCTCCTTGTCACTTTTTGGTTTGAGAACTTCAGATCTGGGGAGAGAACGAACTTTGTTAATTGCCAGTTGGACTGCCCTGGCCCCGTGGCCCCTGGCACAGAGATGTTTCTGCAAATTCCTGGCATGGAAGGAAAAATCAGGGTCCTCGGAGCAGATACGGCGAAGTCTGAGGGCTTGACTGGAAGCGATGCCGGTTTTGCAGTGACGGGGGTGGCAGCTGGATGAGTGGAGGTACTGGTGGGTATCTGTGGGTTTAGAGTATAGGGTAGTGGTGATACCATTAGACTTTTTCTGGACTGTAACGTCAAGGAAGTGGGTTTCCTGTTGGGAGAAATCAGAAGTGAATTTGATGGTCCTGTGGAAGGAATTTATTGATGTGGTCAATGAATGTATGGAGGCTGTCTTCATCCCTGGTCCAGATGAAGAAAATGTCGTCTATGTAACGCCACCAAATCCATGGGCGACAGGGGGCTGAATCTAACATCTGCTGTTCCAGCTTTGTCATGAAGAGACAGGCGAATGAAGGAGCCATCCGGGTGCCCATTGCTGTACCGAATATCTGTAGGTAGTGCTTGCCCATGAATGTGAAGTTGTTTTTTGTTTGATTGGTCTTCTCTACTCACTAATGCCCCTTTTGTCTCCTTGTTTCTAGTGTTGCTGTAGCTTGTTTGTGGTCTATATTATGGTTGTTCCACTTTATATGTTTGTCATTTTGCCTCCGACGAAGATTCTGCTAGGATCGAAAGCTTAGGCCCCTTTTTGACTTTTTAATTAAAACTTTAGTAATAATTAGACCAAATGGTATTTGGACAAAATGTTTATTGGACCAACTGGTTATTAGACGGAATGGCATTAGACTAAAAGAAGGTAGACCATGTGGTGAGTAGAATTGGAAATAAACCCATTCTACATACAATAGCACGCCTAACAGGCACAAACTCTTGTGCCTCTCGTCCTTCTGTGCCCAAGATTGCTTCCAGAAGAATAGTTGTGTCCTCACCTACATGTACGCTTAAACCAGTTTAAAGGGATGGTCCGGGCTGAAAATATTTATATCTTAATACAGAGTATGTTCACTGAGCAAAATTCCGAAAATTTCATCAAAATCAGATAACATAATAAAGTTATTGAAGTTTAAAGTTTAGCAATATTTTGTGAAAACAGTCGTCATGAATATTCATTAGGTGAGCTGATGATACAACATCTCCACTTTCCATTTCTTATGTTATTACATAAAATCATAATTTTTTCATTATTTCATACTTGTGTGGATAATATGTCTCCCTTATAATGAAATAAGCTGCAGCAATAAATATCTAATGCACTAAATCAGTTGTCATTCCAATTTTTCTACTTCTTGGAGGAAAAAATTTGAATAAACATCATTTCATATAATAAAATACAAAAGAACAAGTGGAGATGTGACATCATCAGCCCACCTAATGAATATTCATGACGACTGTTTTCCCCAAATATTGCTAAACTTTAAAAAAAAAATTCAATAACTTATTTGTTATCCGATTTTGATGAAATTTTTGGCATTTTGCTCAGTGAATTCTACTCTATTTGTTTAGCTATAAATACTTTCAGCCTGGACCATCCCTTTAACGAGGCAAAGTGGTCTTGAAAACTACATTGCAAGGTGGTTTTCCTAAACTGGTTTGGAAGATCGCTTTCAAGACTGCTTTAAGCGTTCTCATAACACGTTAAACTTGTTTCCTGTAAATCAATTTTAGAAGAGGAAAAGTGTGACCACTGACCAGGGTTTGAGAGTAATATAGGGAATTCCCCCGCCCCACTCAGGCACTCCAACTTGGTTCTTTACTCCTCTGCAGGCCCTATGTATTTTTTTTTCAAATTTAGAGTGAAGCAAACCCTTCTTTTGGCTTGAAAGGATATATCCGACATAAGAAATTTTCCTGCTACATACTGTGCACTGTAGGCCACCGGTGCCACGACATTTGCTCCGGCGACAACTGCTCCGAACTTTATTTTGTCTAAGATACATGTATAGGGTTTATTAGGGTTTTATGTTATTAAAGTTCAGGGTTAGTTTTAGGAAATGGTATAGTGTTACATCCAGCCTGTTGAAATTGGTCATTCCATAAAATAGTGTGTGGAATTTGCAGCGTAGCAATTGTCGCCAGAGCAAATGTCATGGAAGTATGGAACAATCCCTCCATGGAGGATGGAATCATAGAATTTTGAAAAGTAACTTCTAGACAGTGAAACAGGTGCATATTTGAGCAAACTGACTGTCTACTGATGTTTGAGGTCATCACTCAATTTTAATTCAGGTGTTTGGATCATTTCCTGAAACTACTCATTGCAAGGACTGGCCAGGGTAATTGTAATCCTACATGTACATGTCGGCCCTACATGTACAATGTATTAACCTATATGTTTTTGGCTCATGGATCTTGCAGAGACTTTGTGAAGTAATTACAAGGATTGCTCATGGAGGCACAATACTTACTAAGGAAGAAAGGAATATGTGCCACCCTACCCCCCCCCCCCCAATAATTCAATGACCTCTATGACCCTCAGCATTTAGATTCATGACACTGTCTTTTCACATCATTCTCTTTCCTTTTTTCTCTCCATGTACATGTATTTCTAGACTTTGAACAAAAAAAATAAAGTTTTCTAAAAATGTATTATTCTTACATGTAAATATAGAACATAAAAATGGCATTATTGACAGACAAGAAGTTTTATAGCAAAGTGCACACATGTACAAAGAGATTGACGGATTTTGTAGTTTGAACCCAGATTTTGGTAGAATACTGCAGGTCATTGAACATACTGTACAGGTTCTAGCTACAGCAGAGATAGCCATCGGGTGACCCAGTTATGACAAGTCTTCAACAAAAGAAAGCAGCCAGCCTCCAAGTCATGCATCCGCAAGACGTGGAGGAAATCTCACTTCGTTTGGTCCGCCTGATTAGCTCGGAATTGCATTCCGAGCACACATTTCAAATCCCCTACCGCCCATGATCGCCCAAATATCTTGTTTGCTGCTTCTCGTTTTAGAGGAGAATATGAAAATCGGGGAGCTTTACAGAATTGCACAGGCTGGTGGTAGCATCTAATACACTCGGTCGCCAAGAAGGTGTTAGATCCACAGAATTTGGACTGGTTTTGATATTTATTTAAAGTACTGTACTATGAACTACACTACTATGAAGAATTGTATTCAAAGATGGTTACATGATGTAGAATCCGTTGTCTGCACGAAGATGAAGGCTCACGGTCTTTTGCCACAGGATATCAATATTTAATTAAAGTCTACCATGCTATTAAAAGAAAATGAGAAAAATTAGCCCTACTAGTAAATTACAAAGGGTTCTAAAGGCAATTCAACTAGAATTTTTGATTTTTCAAACATGATTTTTGAAAGCATTATGCTCTGATCAAAAATATAATTAGTTTCATTCTAGTTCAAATGAGATGAGTGTACCACAATTTTTCTCCATATAATATCAACTCCCTTCCATAGCAGTTCAACAACTAATCTGGAAATCGTAACCAGATGAATCGAAAGATTGAGCATCTTTGGAATGTACAAAAGCAATTCATTTCTATGTTTTTTTTATTATTCTCTATGATCCAACAGGGACCCAATCCATATTCGTTGTGCGAGTGGCAGTTGATTTTAGGTTTATTTCCAATTCATATGATGCCAATTCGTCCAATTGTCCACTCATCTACTATCATTTGGTCTACCATCAGTTTGTCCACTCACCACATGGTCTACTTTCATTTAGTCTAACGCCATTCTGTCTAATAACCAGTTGGTCCAATAGCCATTTAGTTTGGTGTTAATTGTGCGAAATGAATGAAAATGAAATGGATATTAGACCAACTGGTAATGAGACGAAATGGTCATAGATGAAATGATTATTAGACGAAGTGATGATTGGCCCAAATGGAAAATGGAACAAGTGGTTGTTAGAATAAATGTTGAAGGATGGAATGCCATTAGACAGGTGAGGTGAATGGGTACCTGGCAGGAATTTATTCCTTGAAATGTGTGTGCGCTGTAATCTTAGTAATTACGGCTGCCAAGCTCCAGCTGGGGTAATAATATCCAAGTCCTTTGGAAGCGCATAGAGACATTATTCATAATTATGATATGCGCTATACAAGAACTGTTTATTATTATTATTATTATGAAAGTAGACCATGTGGTTAGTGGAAGAGTTGGCAGTCGACAAATTGGCAATTTACCATCAATACAAGATAGTGCAATGCAAGAAGAAAAGGATGTTTGGTGAGGTGAGAGAGAGAGAGATCTGCATGCTGTACTTTTTTCAAAATTATATAACAAAAGAAATAGAAAAAAAATTGAAGAAAGAAAATAACAAAGAAACAGAAATTAAGAAGTGGGCTATAAGTATAATAATCTTTCTTGAAAATGAATTTTAAGAATTTGTGACTCAGAGAGATTAACTTTTTTTAAAGAAACCACACACTCTTGAACAAAATGAAAATCCTATATTGTGCAATGTACAGGGATAAACCTCTTAGTTTACCTTCAGTTTGAGTCAAGCAAAATATGAAAGAACCTGATGTATATTGCAGAAGTACCCCCCCCCCCTGGAATTCTTTAGAAGAAAAAAAAAGAACACGAGTAGTCAATCTCAGATTTCTCTGTATGGCAAAAGTTAAAAGACAAGTCCACCTGAAAAAATAAGTTTATATTGATTTTAATATTATAAGAGAAAACTCACTAGAGCATTGCATTTCAATTTCATCAAAATTGGATGAACAAGGACTGAAAGTTTCGCTTTACACTCAGAACAGCCTGGTCAGTATAAAGAATCAATAATGTCACCCACTCACTATTTTATTTTGCAGATACAATACATGTATATGTAAATGAGAAATATTGTAATTTTCTCCTCATTGTAGGTGTGAAATAATGATTTGATTCCTCCTGAACATGTGAAATTGCAAATGTACTGTGAGTCAGTGATGAAGATTTTCTTATTGTAAAAAATGAAAAAAAAAATTGTAATTCTATAAATAAAGTACAACTGAAATTACGAGTGTGTGACATCAGTTGGCTCTCTCATCTGATTACATGTATGTTGTGCATAGTATTTAATTTGAAATCCCATTTTGATGGAATTTTCAATATCACACTTCCTTCATTTTTCATAATTTCAAATCAAGTTTTACAATGTTATTGGGGTGGAGTTGACCTTTAAAGAAATGGATCTACATGTACATGTCCATGTGGCAAAATCAATGACTGCAAGTCTAATCAGTGAAGGCTACAATTTGACAACAGATGATCAAGATAATGTGATAATATCCTCTGAAATTTACAAAATATGCAACATGTACAAATTCACAGTCCTCCATTCCCCCTCCCCAACCTCCCCGGGCTCTCTCATATACTGTAGAGTAGAAAGTGGTGTAAGAAGGTCTATTGTGCATTTGGGTTTGCTTTTGTTTGACATCTGTTCACTTTTAAGTTTGGAATGTATTTCAGTTAGCTTTCAATAGATAGTTACTTGTGTTCTTTTTTTTCTTCAATTCATTGGGTACGGTACTCAAAACGGATTCACAAGGTACAATTACTGGTTTATACAAGTTAGATAACAAAAACAAACTTTTGAAAATGCTGCGTAATCTTATCATGTTTTTCAGAAATAAAAATATTCAGATCTGTACTTCATCCTAATGAAGGAAAGAAGGGGAATGAAAACTACTGTAGGCTTTTCTTTTCTAAACTTACATCGATAAATATAAAAACGAGTACAGAGAAGGAAAAAATTCATACACAAATAATTGTGATGGTCTTTGCAACATACATGTACAGTGTACACTTGTGTTCTTATTCATCACATCAGACACTGTCATACTTCTCTAGTCATCTTCATTCCTTTCATCCCCACATCTGGTTCTTTTTTTGCACATTCTCCATTACATAATCACCCCGGTCATTAAAGCAGAATGAAACCTTTGGAACAACAGAACAGAAAAATCAAAGAAACAGATCAACGAAATTTTGAGAAAAATTT
Source organism: Lytechinus pictus (assembly GCF_037042905.1). Taxonomy (NCBI): domain Eukaryota; kingdom Metazoa; phylum Echinodermata; class Echinoidea; order Temnopleuroida; family Toxopneustidae; genus Lytechinus; species Lytechinus pictus. The sequence goes on from NC_087259.1 coordinate 6,179,227, forward strand.
GACAAATAATGAGAAAGTTATGAGCATATGAGTATTGCGATCATTAATGCTATGGAGCTCCTCACATTGGCAATGCGACAGAGATGTGTGATGTCACTGGTAAACAACTCTCCCCATTTCTTTAGTATACTATACATTATATATTTCACTCTTTTATCACATCTATCAGTAGATCATGTGTTCTTTCTATAGGAGGGCATGTAATACAGATTTCAAAGAATACATCATGGATAAAGAGTTTCTATCACCATAAGAAAAAGCAAAAAGACACATTTTGGGGGTATTTTATAGTCCATCAAAGGGAAAGTTGTTCACATGTGACATCACACATCCTTGTCGCTTTGCCAATGGTAGGATCTCCATAGCATTAGTGATTACAATATTCAAATGCTTAATATAACTTCTCTTTTATTTTTTATCTGATTTTTCTCAAACTTTCTGATTTTTCTGTTTCGACACAAGCCTACTTGTTCTGAAGGTTTCATTCCCTTCAACCCATCCTCATCTTAGTTCTTGTCGATTGGTTGTTTCTATAAATTTGGTTACAACATTTTAGTTGGGTTTTTCTATTTCTTTTAATTTCATTGGTCAGCTTGAGGTTAATTTAAATATTGTTACGGTATGTATAGATCTGCATCTGCACATGTTTATTAAAATACTTCTCTCCATTCTGTCTTCCTGACCCACATCAATATTGTATCCACATCATAACAATATCTAACTCAAGCTATCCAATAACAGAGAAAATAGAAAAAACTCAACTAAAATGTACTAGATCTATTAAACTAACCCAATTCATAGAAATAACCAATGAGAAAGTTCTATGATAAGGATGGGTAAATTATCAGGGTGATTATTACATAATAACTCTGATCTAGAGTAGTAGAGATCAGATGTGAAGTATAAAGTAAACTTACAGCAATTCACAACTTTTTTTTTACCCTGTCCCCCTCCCCTCTTTCCCCGAAATAATAAATAAACTAAAACTGTTTTATGAAAATCACTGAATTTTCTCCTAAAGATGTGAGATGTGCATTATTTCAACAATAACATAGTAAAATCATCCATCATGAGATATTATCAGCATACATTTTCATAAATTATACTCATTTCACCTCACCTAAATGGATGGAATTAACAGAATGGCTACAATCACACAATTGGCCTAAAAACTAAATTACTGGCAGAAAGGAGTATGGTAGAAGTAGTAGTAGTAGTAAAGTATTGGCAACTATAAACAAGCTTAGAAATAATCTAGTTATCACTTATCATATGAATAAACATAATAATTTTCACATTTGTACCAAATAATTGTTAATTGAATATCTGATGGATAACTGATGCACAAAAACAATACAAAATAGGGCTCAAAATAAAAAATAAAGTTCTTTTAATTCTCACCTCGTTCATCATGAATATCTTGCACCTGGAACTCGAGGAAGAGCACCGCTAAAATGAAGATGGAAATCAAAATAAAAAGTCCAGTTCTGTAATGGAGTAGAACTCTGAAAGGGATCATCATGCTTGTTCCCCTTTTCTTTTTATAGCAGAAGACGAGAAGATTGAACACCAGCAAAACTCTGGAATTAGAACTTGAATTTTTCAAAATTAATTTCCTTTATTCCACTTCAAGTTCAGCAGTTCAGTTTGTTCTTCTTGTCAATGTTTTTTTTTTTCTTAATCTCTTTCTCACTCTTCTGGTTGTATGCTTCCTCCAAGTTCAAAAATGGAGATTCTTGCAAAGTTGCAAGTCTCATTTAACTATGGTTAGACAGTTACTGCCACGATCGTCAGCTAAATCTCACCCGAATCTCACTCAGAGCCAGGCCTGGAGATCTGGATTGGAAGTCCACACAGCGCGCTGCGCGCCGCATCTTCTCATCCAGGCACGTCGCATCCACCTCGTCCGTTGCGATGATTGACTTGCCAGCTCACCGGGAGCTCACGGGTGCCACGGTCCTCTCGATCCGGCGAGATGAACCCGGGTCCGGGAGATGAAAAGGCAAAGGAATTGTCCTCCGGAAAGAGATGCATTGGAGTTACATTTTCAGATTAAACAGCCTTTCTCCAGAGTACTGGACACTGGCGCTACAAAAGACTGGCATCCGCAATCGAGATTATTAGGCGAAAATGAGATCTTCGGTGCAGTGACGTATGACGGAGATATACAAAAAGTTGGTCGGAGTCGAGTCTGTCGATGTAGCTAGCTGTCTACAACTTTGGTTGACTGAAGTAGCGGTCAACTTTTGTTGATGACGTATCGTTACGCACGAACGAGTAACTGAAGTAATAGACCATTTTGCTTAATACTTACTTAGTATTACACGAACTTCATACTACTCTCTGGTTCCATCAAGAAGTATAGTTACACTGTAGGTGCTAGTTCGTTCACAGACCATTTGCCTTCAGCCCCCCCCCAAATGTTTTCCAAAACCATGTACAAAAACGTAAAAATGACCATATGATTGTGATTTTTTGCATGGTCAGCCCCCCCCCCCCCCACTTTGAAAACCGTTCCGCGGCCCCTGATAGAAATCAGTGGACGAAGAGGAACTTAAACCAGCTAGGCATTATACTTATTATATATACCAATAGAGTATTATAGCCTACCAAGTGTTTGTCATAAATTTGTTTCTCCATCTATTCCCGTTCACTGTTATATACAATATGACTCTAAAATATCGACCTGTATAGGGAGGAATTTCACGATAGTTTTTTTTTAATGATTAAGCAAAAATGATTTTGTCCAATATTTTGTTTGAAATAAAATCTTGAATTTGAGATTGAAGGTTTATACAATTTTTTATTTTTAAAAGGGCATAGTTCCAGACATAAAGGCGTAGTAATTCCTATTCCCATCTGTCTCCAGCACCCCCCCCCCCCCCGATCGTGTACTTCATTTTATTTTCCTACTTTTTTTCGATTTCCTCATGCCCACGCCTTCCCTTCGCATACTAGCTACCGCATCTCCGTCCCCGTTGACGATGTCAAAAAGGGAAAAAAGGGAAATGGGGGGGGGGGGAGGAAGGGAGAAAAAGAAGAAGAGCCATACGACGCCGACGGGGAAGAAAAGGCATTATTGGCCCGTATTCTGAAGTCGGGTTTAACTTAAACTCAGGTTTAAACTTGTGGTTTAAGTATGGATAGCCAATTGTTACATAAATCACTAACAGTAGAGATATCATATTTCAGGTCATTTGGCTCAAATCATTCATATAATCTCTAGGAAGTATAAATAGATGATTGTCTTCACCATCGATGAATCAGGAAAGAGCACAGTAAACATAAGAAACATACAACGTAATAAATATTTCGATACTTTCGGCTTCCCATACTTAAACCACAACTTTATACCTGAGTTTAAGTTAAACCCGCCTTCAGAATACGGGCCATTGAAACAAATTGATTGATTGATTGATTTTATTCGTCAAGAATATCACAGGAGATTACAATGAAATTGAGGAAAATACCTTGACAGGATAGCCCATGAAAGCCGAAAGGCTTATTTCCAATGGGGTCCTATAGTTAGTATAAAACATTAACATATTGTAACAAAAAATATAAACTACGACAAGTACTGGAAAATTGGGGGGAAAAAATAAAATACATACAAACATATCCATCAGTCATATCATTTGCAAACATCTGAAGCAAACAATAATCTTCCTAATATGTGAAACAAGATTATATTTTAACATACCTTAATGTATACATTATCTACAATACTAGAAACCAACTGTACAAAATGTGTTATTTTACTGGTAATGCTGTTCTCGGGCAGCTTCCAGTTTTAGGTGATTTTTTAATGCACTCTTAAATTGACAAAAGAATTTAACGGCTTTTATTTTATCAGGAAGAGCATTCCAAGATTGGATGCCATTAAAATAAAAAGTGTTTCCAATATGTCCTTCACGTTTTGGTAATACGAAATTAAAATTACTATTTCGAGTATCGTACCTATGGATATTTGATACCCGGGTGAAATTATTTGCTATATAATGATCTAATTTATCCGAATAGAATATTTTATGCACGTGGTGTAATACTAATTGTTGTGACCTGTGATCTACATGAAGCAATCCTGCCTTTTCAAGTTCATTATATCCGACATGTGCTCTTGGTCCTAAAACATTTATATATCTCACAATTTTATTTTGAATTATTCTTAGCTTTTTCTTATCCGTAACACCCAGACTACCGTACCAAGCCGCATTTGCATAGTCGAATAAACATTGTATTAACGCAAAGCATAAAATACGTCTAGACTTCATATTCAAACAGGTTTGATATCTATACAAAAATTTCAAGCGTGAATTAGCCTTTTTGGCGATTGAGTCTACCAAACCCGTCCATGATAGGTTACTTGTTAAATTAATTCCCAAATATCTTACTGAATCTTTTCTTTCAATTACCTGATTATTATATGAAACCTTGAAATCGTGTGTATATCTTAACTTTCGTTTAGAACAAAATAAAATGCTTTCCGTTTCCCCAACGTGTAAACTAAGCTTGTTGTCAGACATCCATTCGATGCAATTAGCCAAATCAGCACTAAGTTTTTTATCAATTATCTTGGGATTTGTATCCGAATATAGCAAGACACTATCATCAGCATATAAAATTAATTTAGATTCGTTAATACAAGTACACATATCATTGATGTAAGACATAAAAAGAATGGGGCCTAAAATGCTTCCTTGAGGGACTCCGCATTTAATAGGCAGTGAATCAGAAAGAACCGTCTGCATGGTAACTACCTGATGACGGTTAGATAAATATGATCTAAACCATGTCACACATGCAGAGTCTAAACCCATCACTTCTAATTTCTTTAAAAGTATGCTATGATTTACAGTATCAAAGGCTTTTTGTAAGTCTAGGAGAACCATTCCAACCATGCGCCCATGTGAAATTTCATTCCTGATAAAATCTGTTAAATGTATTAAACAAGTTTCAGTGGAGTATCCGTTACGAAAGCCGGACTGAAATTTATATATTAGGTTGGTTTCTTGGAAGTATTTCTCCACTTGAGCATGAACAGATTTTTCCAAAATCTTCGACACTACACTTAATACACTTATTGGCCTATAATTACTAACGTCAGTTTTATCTTTCTTTTTATGTAGCGGGGTAACTTTTGCGAATTTCATATCATCAGGAAAGGTAGGGGAACAATTGGAGGGGGGGTGAGACAAAATTCTCAGGCCATTGCTTTTTTTTTCTTTAAATGCTCGCACTTCATTGCCAAATGGAGTGAGATAATAATCTGCTCAAGAGGATAGCATGGTCCTTACAATGTCACGTTTTCAAGTCAAAAATGCACAAAATGATTCTTCTCACGATTCGAGTTCTCATCATTTTGTTTCATCCAGATTCGCATCCTGTTCGAAATTACAAAGAAGCATAGGCGGCGGAAGCGGGACCTGTCCTCCCCCCCCCCAAAAAAAAAAAAATTGTTGAGAACCTTTTTTTGTGTGTTTTTGTGTGGTTTTATTTGCTTGTCAATTTTGTTTCCTGCGTCCCCCCCTAAATTCAGGTGGACCCCCCCTAAAAGTTGGCCCCATGTTCGGTCGTCGTACTTCGCATTTGCATCAACTATCTAGTTATTTAGGCCTATACCTATTCTGCTCTTGGCAGTGGCGTACCTAGGATTTTCCACAGGGGGGGGGGGCAAAACCGTCCGCCAAAAAATTTGACAAGCAAAAAAAAAAAAAAAAAAGGTCTTCAAGCTCGTCAGGGGGGGGGGGGGCAATAAAGGTTTTCAAGCTCGTCAGGGGGGCAAAAAAGGTCTTTCAAGCTCGTCAGGGGGGGGGGGGCAGACTGCCCCCCCCCCCCGGAGGTACGCTAGTGGCTCTTGGTTACAAAAAGTGATTAGAATGTTCAGTTTCAATTCGAAATATCCAAAATATTTTGATTGCTGATATATTATGTAACCTCATTGCAAACAAGATTAAACAAGTCTTCTTTTCAGTGCATTAAAAATTTCAGCTCGCGTTTCATGCTAACATTAATTGTTTAATTAGATACACTTCTTTTTTAATGATAATAAAAAATTGCCCAGAATGCTAAATCTTCAGGTTTGAATACACGAAATATATATATTTGTTAAAAATTAGCCTTTGCTTCGCACTCCCATTCATTATTTATGTCTTATATTGTGGAGATACACTATATCTTGTTGTAAGAAAAATAAGTTTATTAAGATGTACTTTATGAACTTCAGTCGCTGGCAATTCCTCCTCCAAAAGCGGAAAAAAAAAAATTATTTTAGCTTTTTCCTGCTGATCGGTGAAAATTTTGGCTGAAAATATTTTCCGCCATTTGGTGCGACCCCCCCCCCTCCGTTAACACGCGGACAACTGAACTGATATTGATTAACAAACTCGAGTTCTGTGATATTGATTTTTCCTGGATTTGAACACATGATAGAACTAAGATGGCGCTCTTTACATTTTCATACTTGCGATTTGGACATCTTGACCCAAACAAATCTAGATCTACTTCAGAATCAGATTCAACATGGCAGTCAGACTGCAGGTCCCAAGAAAGTGGCTTCTTTCATCCAAGTGATATTCATGACTTGAGATGTTTTGCATATTTAATGAGCTTGATGCGGACCAAAACACCTCTTTTCATTCGGTCATTGCTGCTCTAATTGTGCATCGAATTTCATGAATTTGGTACCATTGTAAAGAAAAAGAACCATTCTTTCAGGTCATGTGTTTGGATTTATTCAAAAATTTTGTAATATAGGTTAAAATTTTGATCTAAAATATGCTACAAAATAAATATTTTCACCTGACAAAAGCTGCTATTTTCACACTTTATTTTTGTTTGAGCCCAAATGATTTTTATATCATGATAAAGCTGAATATGTATGCTTTGAAATGATATAGGTTTCAACTTGTAGGTTCATGCCGGGGTCCATCACTTTTGAGCTTCCATGTTTTTATCTTTCTAAATTTTTGTTCATCGTCTTCACTGTTATTTCACTATGTTATTTTCTATGTGATTTAATGTCATTCTATTCGATGCTTTCTCATTTGGGGAACCTGTATTCGGGGAGGGGGCTCTTCTCTTTCCTTCTCCTACTTTTCCTTGTTCTCTTTCCCTCTTATTCCTCCATCTCGTCTTCTTCGTCCTCATCCCCTTCCCTTCATCTTCTTTCTTTTCGCTTTTCTCATTCTTCTTTCTCCCCCTTCTTCTTCTCCTCCTTCTTCCACTTCTCCCCTCCTTCTTATTCTCCTCCTTCCCCTCCTCTTCTTTTTCTTCTCCTCCTCATCCTTTTTCTTCTCCTTCTTCTCCTCCTCCTTCTTCTTCTCCTTCTTCGTCTTCTTTTTCTTCCTCCTCCTCATTTTCTTCTTCTTCTCCTCCTTGTCTCAAATACAAACACATTGAGATCCATCCCTCTTTCTTCTCCAACAACAAACTCATCATTTCGTTTTGCAATTTCAATCTTTTTATCTAGTTTTGACACTACTCTTTGATACAAAAAAAATAACAAAAGCAATCAATAAATAACACATCTCTCAGTGTTATTCATGTTTATTTGGTCTTATATATAGCAGCATGATATTACAAGAAATATACAAGTCAAGTATTCAAAATTACATGAACAGGAATGAACATAGGCCTAAATTATTTCAGTTTTTATAAATTAGCTTCAATTAAACATATTCCTAATTTTAAAACAAAACGTTTTGTTTTATTTTCAATTCAACTTGCAGACACATTATATAATCATGTTCTGTGCAGTGAAATTGGATTGATTTCTATTACTTTATGAAATTATCAATTTCATAAAGTAATTAATATGGTACCCATATTAATTAACATACATGCACATCTTCATCACAGACATTGTGACTTATCTTTTACAAATTATTCTGACAAACGTATAAGGAACACATCTTTTAATTTACAGTGTGTAAAGACAGGCAAGGATAACAAAGTCACATACATTAATATGTATATAATATATATATATATAATATATATAATCTATATTAATGTATATACATTTTATATAATATTCTATGTATGTGTTTTTATTCTTAGCTGTCACCTTACATGTCATGGGCTCCATAATACAGTACAAAGGTTAGCGATGAATTGCAAATATGAAAGAACCGCACTGATTGGTTCCCGGTAGGTATTTTAAACAGAATGCGCATGCAACGATGATCTTGATTGGTCATTGGTATTTAGGGATTGATTGCAAACCTTTGTGTTACGGAGCCCAGGTCAGGGTGGAAAGCCGCGGGGTACAATAATTCATTTTACTTTTTCGTTTCCCAGGCAACCTGGACTACTATTGTAGACATCCTTGTTCCTTTCCTCTTTTGTACTCATGTATTTGCTAAGTAACTTGTTCCTTGTTGAAATGCCGAATAAAAAAATAATAATATAGAGGTATATGATTTCCTAATAATAAAACATACACACTGAAAACCCTTCAGACAACATGGGGCCTATTGTAGAAAGAGTTGTTATCAATCCCAACTCCAACAATCAAACGCAACTTGAAGTTTTAACCAATAGAAATTGAGTATTAGGGACTTACACTTGATTTGTTGAGTTGTGATCAGATGCAAATCTCTTCGCAAAGGGCCCTTAGTTTACGACAGTTATATGAACTGATCGAATATTTTTTTTTTATTTATAGCAAAAGTTTCGACATTCAAACAGCGATGTTAAATTACCAATAACTGCCGTATTTCAAACTGAGTATTGCTGTTAATGTTAAAGGTAGAATAATGTAGTTGCAGCAAACAATTATTCCATGAGAAAATCTTTAAAATCAAGGTTAATTGTCACATTACTATAGATCTTAATTTTTGGAAATCATGAAATCGTTGCCGAAAAGCAATCACTCTGAAGATCACTAACACAGAAAGGCATTAGTGGGACAATGTATTAACATTGCTTGGAAAAAAAGACCAGACCATTTTGATGAAATACTGTGCATATTTGCTCATTTGTCAGCAATTACACATTTACTTCAAAAGTCTTTTTTTTAATAAATACTAACACTCATTTTGAGATTGTTACCACAACTGGCATTTATCTTTAAAATATTTGTTTCAGCTTTGGTTAAAATCTTAAGAAATAACCAGTTCATGGAGTGCAAATTGTCAATTAATAAATGATTAAAAACAAAATATGTGTTTGTACAACTTCGCCCACAATAATTCTGGATTTTTTTTCAGTGTATAATTTGACACTGCTTTCACAAACTGCCGCAAGAATATCATCTAATGATAAGTGGATAACACCAAGCACCTAGTACTGAACATTCAAAATAAAACTGTACACAATTGATTGAAACTCAATACTATGTAATCAATCAAAGGAAATAAATTAATTATGAAATTCATAGAGTCCAAGATATTGGGCTTAAAACCAATTCATGTCAATAGCTTTTTACACCAGAATCATATCTTATGGCTACATAAACATGTTTGCTTGTTTATGGGACATACACAAATTAAACACTTCTCCTTCAGCCAAATTAAATGTACATAACTGAACTGAACTGAACAATAAAATGCTTACAATAAATGAACTGATGAAATAAAATCTAGATGTTATGATGACGAAGTACAGTATGCTTGAAATTATATCCTTTTTAGACGGTTGGTCTTAATTCATCTGAGGTAAGGGGGGGGGGGTAGGCTGAATATAATAATTACATGTATGATTGCACAACACAACGAAATACAAATAATGCTCTTGTTATACTTAAGAAGTTACATGAGGAAGAGGTACATTTCATGCGAACAACTATTCTTGGTATCTACTACTATTATGGTAGAATAAAACCTGCATAGATGTAATACCCAAGTAAATACTTTTCAAAAGACTTCAGGGGAGCGTGTCATGAAAGGACTTGTCAGACGTCTGACAAGCATATCCGACAGATTTTATGGTAACAGTGCCTCTCAGCCAATCATACTCAAGGAAAGTTGTCAGACCCGACAACTTGTCGGACAAAAATATTGATGAATCGCTCCCCAGCTCGAAATGGCATTGCTGTATCCATATGGCAGTATTGAATAACTGTCATTATATGACTCTTAGATAGATCCTTGTCATTGGATTCGTTGGTCGATATCGATCATTCAGCCCATTTCACAATGACGTCATCGACCGTGCAATTTTATATCCATTCATCGTTCAATTTTGGATCCATACGATTTTGTCCATTGCACACGCGCACCCAGACTACGATGCAGGCACCACTCGTGTTTGCAGCGCGCATGTTGTATGTACGCGATAATCAACAGACCGAGCTCGCACTGCATGAGCATATTTTGCATCAAAATTCACAAATTTCTTACGAAAAAGAATCTATTTTAAGGTGTCATATAAACCAAATGAGTGTTCTTTTCATTCATGCAATGGACAGAATACTTCATTCGGTGAAAGATGAAATGAATGATCCATTCAACGAGGCGTAAACATTTCATCTTTCACCTCATGAAGTATTCTGTCCATTGCACTCATACACTTTAAAAAATGAAGTGCTAATTTAGCACTTACAGCGTTTGGATAGTGACTGATTTTCTACTTTAAATTTGAACTAGAAAATCAGCACTCGTAGTGCAGTCACTATACAAGCACTTTAAGTGCTAAATTAGCACTTCATTTTTTACAGTGTAAACATTCATTATTTGTATACTATTTAATGCAAGAATCAAAACATTTCATTCCATCGTCCATGGCGGACTAAGAATGCAAGTCAGATTAAAAATCAGAGGTACTGAGGTATTTGATCTTGTGTCATAGTAACTGTGCAATATACCAGTGATTGCCTGGTGGTAGGGTTGCTGACCAGCAATCGGTAAATGAGAGGTTCAAATCCCGCTGATTCCACCATATTTTCTGACTTATTTATCAGATCGATCAATGCATTCCTATTTACTGGGTGCAAGCCAGAAACTGATTTTTCAATATAATGACACTCCTCCAGCAAACCTTAAACATTTCAATCGAAATTTTGTCCCAATCAAGAAAATGTACTTGAAAATATAATCTGAATATATAACTTTCTCGATCGTCACAAAAGATCATTCATGTAATCACACCATTCAGATGGACTTCTTGGGGAAAACTGGCACTATAAATCTCCTGTTATGCTAATTTTAGCAAGAGAGAGGGTCTCTGTTGCGGATTTTTGTCCCTTCTCATACAAGATATAGATATACTTGCTCTCCTGAATGTTATTTGGGAGAGCCATCATGGTGCTGTAACCACTAGCCTTAGGCCAGACTGAGAGGGCGCTAGCCCAGGTTGTCCCGTTGTCGTAGCTCCAACGCAGTGTCAGGTTGATTCCTGTCAAGGGGACAAAGATTTTAAGAGTTGTCAGAGCATTACAAGAATTTAAATGTCAAGGGGTGGGTGTTTTATAAAGCTGTTCTTATGCTACGAGCGACTTTATGAAGAACTAGTGACCCTTTCCTGAGATTTAAATCAACACCAATGGAACTCTGGGGTGTATCACTTAGCACAAGAAAGGATCACCAGTCGTTTGCAAAAGTCGCTCGTAATTTCCAAACTGCTTGATGAAACATCCAAAGGAAATATGTAAAACTTATCTTTGGGAAAAGCTATAACAGGTAGTGCTTCTAGATTTTCGAAACAATCGTGGACATTACAAACTGGGTAATTTTCGCATGTTCTACTGGGAAACTCTCTACAACGCATCGATTCTTTTGAAAATGCAATTAGAATCACAATGGAGAGCTGAGAGGCTTTTGTCGAAAATGGTGGACTGGGACAGCAGATCATCCGAAGATTTAAACTGGAACAATTGCAAATATGTCGTCCAGAGTCAAGAGATGTTGTCCCGGCCCACAAAATTTCGACAAAAACCTCTCAGCTCTCCATTGTGATTTGACTTGCATGAAGGAATTGGTGCGTTGTAGAGAGTTTCCCCGTAGTAAATGCGTAAAGTCTGGACTAACATACTCCAACACCAACATCGTCAATAGAATCTTTCAAACCTAGCTGTTGATGCTGGAGCGTGATGCTTCATACATCAGTACAAGTATCACTACACACATTCTTTTAAACAGATTTATCATTGCCCCAGTTTTTTTATTCTGTCCTACCTGCACACAACAAAAATTTTCTCGACTTCATGGAGCATTCCAGCGAGATATTCCTAAGTCTCAAGCTTGGCAAACGGTATTGGCATTACACTGAACCCTTAACAACATTTGAATGGTAATGCTATTACCTACATGTAAAACATAATCACTATTAGAATCCTTTCCTTTCCTTGCTCTCAACACAAACAATGAAGCACTGATTTACGGAGTTGATTTAGCACCCTTTCCTTGCTCTCAAAACAAACAATGAAGCACTGATTTACGGAGTTGATTTAGCACCCTTTCCTTGCTCTCAAAACAAACACTGAAGCACTGATTTAAAGAGTTGATTTAGCACCCTTTCCTTGCTCTCAATACGAACACTTAAACAAAAGTGTAGGGCTTGATTCAAGCACCATCTCAACAAAGACTTAAACCTTGGCATAGCAGGTTGATTCAGCACCATTTCTATGTTCTCAACACAAACACGAGAGCATCAATATAGAGGCTCGTTTCAGCACCATTTTCTTGCTCGTAACACAAATGACTTGATTCAACACCCTTTCTTAGTGTCAACACAAGCATGTAATCATTGGTGTAGGAGCCTGATTCAGTAAATGTATCTATTTGCTCCTAACACAAACACATTTGGACATAGGACCCTAACCAACCTTACACCACATCAACACCAAAAGTAAACACCTGGGCTGGTATTCAATACTTAACCTAGAATTTCACATATCTTACTCAGTATTTTGCTTCAGTAAAATACTTTTCTATCTTTGGTATTCAACTGCATTTTGGGGGCGGAGTGCCTACCAGAATTAAGCCTGGCTTGCGTGTAGTTTTACAAACGTGATACGCACAATCATTCTACGCACAGATGGATACATACAATGCACATTATTTGGCTCAAACTTCATGACGTCACAATGGTAATAAGTATTTTGCTTAAATTTGGCTTGATAAAGTAAAATACTAAGATGTTATCTTAATATGAGTTTAAGCATTTCGCTTAGCCAAGTAAGTAAAATACTTAGATGTGATCTTAATACGAGTTTAAGCATTTTGTTTAGCCAAGTAAGTAAAATACTTAGCTGTGATCTTAATACGAATTTAAGCATTTTGCTTAGCCAAGTAAAATGCTTAGTAAAATACTTTAAAAACAAAAAATTAATACTTCCAATTGAATAATGGCCCAGTACTTGAAATCAGTGGATGTACTTACTATGAACATCATCCTCGGGATTGCTGAAGAAGAGGACTCCATGGTGATAAAGAATAGAGGCCGCTACAGTGGGGTCAACGAGGGTCGTGTCAAACCGAAGGTCATCTGTCTTGAAAGAGTCCGCTCCGTCGTAGCTCATGACGATCATTCGGCAGTGGCAATGGTACTGGTATTGGTTCCTTACGTTGACCATTATGGAGCCATCGGGCAGTTCCAAAGGCTGAAATATTCAAATTGATGTTGGAAATTACACGAGTGATTGTAAATTGTGAAAAAAGTGAAATAATTAATGGGCGACTGTCTTTATCATTATCGTCCAAATTTTCATCATCATCCCCAAAATCACCATCAACAAAACCATCACCACCACCATCATTATCATCAACATCATAATTAATAATCATCTTCACCACCATCACCATCATTACTATCATCATTATGATCACCATCATCATCATTACCATCTCCATTATCAATCATCACCATCATCAGCAGCAACATCATGATCATCATCATCATGATCACCAACATCATATTATCATCATAATCACCACCTTTATCATAGTCATCACCATTATCATCATTATCATCGGCATCATCATCATCATCAGTATAATCATCACAATCATCATCAATAGACATTGTCACCACCATCACCATCATCCCCATCATCATCATCATCTATATAATCATCGCTTTAACCAACCTGATATGATATACAAACTTATTATATCAATCTGATCTAACAAACCGCGCATTCATCTGGTACAGAGTCTCCTTTGATCTTGTCACTTTTGTAAGGAATACTCTTGATATTTCCACTCAATCAATCATCATTACCATCACCATCATCATCACCATTATTATCTTCATCATCATCATATCATCATCATCACCATTATCATCACCATCATATAAATCCCCATCACCAAGATTCCTATCATCTTCATTGTTATCACGACCTTCATCTTCATTGCTATCACGACCTACATCATCACCATCATCACCATCACCATCATCATCATAATCATCATCATCATCATCATCACCATCATCATCATCATCACCACCATCATCATCTTCATCATTATCCATAACATCACTCTATCCAACCTGATGAGAGACATACACACCTGGCATTCATCTGGTACAAAGTCTCCTTTGATCTTGTTGGTGTTGTAAGGAATGCTCTTCATACTTCCACCATATCTCCAAGTATCACCATGGTCATCACTGAGCAGGCAAAACAGGCCGTCACCAGGCAACGTGCTATGACCGCACAGGATCAGCCGTCCAATATGAGGCGCATGCTTTTTCTGTTTTGTAATAAAGGAGAAAATCAGATTGAAACAACTTTAAAAATGTATTAAGATAAGCTAATCTAAAATTAAGATATACAAAGAAGGATCGCTTGGCCTGTATGAAGTGCATGGTTTTCTTTTTCATTTTAATAAATGAGAATAGCAGATTGAAACAAGATCATAAATGTATCAAGATAAGCTCATATAAAATCAAGATATCTGGATGTGATACAGAGCAGGACCGTTAGGTATAATGCACCGGGTTAGGAGAGGACACAGATGAGTTATGATCGTGGCTTTTTCGATCTTGGCTTTAAACACCTCAAAGAAGGATCAGTTGGCCTACATGTATATGAGGTGCATGCTTTTCCTGTTTCATTTATATAATAAAGGAGCAAAATAGATTGACACAAGATCACCAACATCAACAAAATATTCTATACAAGGTGTACGCTTTGTCCGATTCAGAAACATCAAGAAAAAACATATCAGGATAAGCTCATTTAAAACTAAAGTCATACAAAGAACAATCACTTGTCCTATATGAAGTGCTTTTGTTTTTCTTTCAGGAAAATCAGACACCAAATATGATACACCATAGACCTCCTTGATGGAAGCAATTTCTGTTTTTAAAATAAAATTACCATACATGGTAAACTATGAAATGCTATTTAAATCAGTTCCTATTTTTAGGGAACTGAAAAACCATAAATCCTCAATGACACCTAAGTGCATTCCTATTAATAGCAAACAGAAATGGTCATTCATGCTACTGTTGTTCAATCATCTGACACTGATTCATTCTTTGCCACTGAAACCTTCAGGGCCATTTCATGAAGACTTGTTGCAATGGCAAATAGATAATTTCTAGAACAAATTTACCATCAGCCAATCAAATTGAATGATTTTAGTAGCTTTGAACAGTTTTTGCAAATTTGTTATTGTAACAAGTTTTATGAAACTGGCCCCAGAAGTTACTTCATCCTACTAATGAGCAGCATTTTACATACGCTCTTCAAATTGTAGATGTGACTTTTATTTCAACAGAAACTACTGAATAGCACAATAAAAGTCGCATCTAATATGAAGGGTAATAATGATAATAGGCATTTATATAGCGCCATCTATCTAGAAATATTTTATTCCGAGGTGCGTTATTATTATTACCCCAGCACTAGCTGGAGCTGCCTTTCAGCGCTCATGCATTCAAGGAATTAATCCTGCCAGGTACCCATTCACCTCACCTGGGTTGAGGGCAGCACAATGTGGATAGAATTTCTTATTTCTTGCTGAAGAAAATTACACCATGGCTGGGATTCGAACCCACGACCCTCTGTTTCAAAGTCAGAAAAATAATCCACTGGGCCAAAATGCTCCACAGGGGTACCCTTGGCCATGATGCTTACCTGAATTCCATAGCCCGGACCACCGGCAAACATCTTGGTCCCGATCTGTTTGGAGACGTTGTAGGGCTGTGTCCAGGTGATGCCGTCGTCGGTACTCTTGATGTAGTACTGGGTTGAGATGTTGCACTGGACGTAATGCCCACACACCTGGTAGAAGATGAAGATGGTCGAAGTCATGTCGTCCACCAAGACCACGCCCAGATTCAGGCCGTCGACGATTGGTCCATCGTTCAGGATAAACTTCTCTGGCAACCAGGTTTGGCCTTAGAAAGAAATGGAAGATAAAATGCCAATGAATATAAATATAATAGTATTCTAAGTCCTGAGTGCAAAGTAGCCAAATAGTCCCCTAGCAGACTTAAAGGGGAATGAAACCCTTGGAACAAGTTGGCTTTTGTGGAAACAGAAAAATCAAAGAAAAAAAAAGGATTTGTATAGCGCACATATCCACCTTGCTAGGTGCTCAAGGCACCCCTATATTACCCCGGCTAAGCTAGTCTACCGATTCTGGTGCACACAGCTTTTTGAGGAATTACTTCCTGTCGGTACCCATTTACCTCACCTGGGTAGAATGCAGCACAGAGTGGATAAATTTCTTGCTGAAGGAAAACACGCCATAGTTAGGATTTGAACGAGTGACAACCCTCTGTTTGCAAGGCGAGAGTCAGAACCACGAGACCAAAACGTGCCCACAATAAGGTCAAAGCAAGTTTGAGAAATAATGACAAATAATGAGAAAGTTATGAGTATTTGAATATTGCGATCACTAACACTATGGAGATCCTCCCATTGGCAATGCGAAAAATATTTGTGATGTCACATGTGAACAACTTTCCCTTCCATAGACTATAAAATACACCGAAAATTTCTATTTTTGCTCTTTCTTATTAGGTGATGCAAACTCTTTATCCATAATGTATTCTTTGAAAATCTGGATTACACGCCCCCTAGAGAAAGAATATATGATCTACTGAGTAGATGTGACAAAAGAGGCATTTTGAGTGAAATATATAGAGAATGGGAAAGTTGTGCACATGTGACATCGCACATCTTTGTTGCATTGCCAATGAGAGGATCTACATTACAATAATGATTTTAAACTTCAAATGCTCATAACTTTCTTCTTATTCTTTCAATTTTTCTCAAACTTTCATTTATCTTTTTCTTTGATTTTCCTGTTTTGGCACAAGCTATCCTGTTTCAAGGGTTTCATTCTCCTTAAACAATATACAGCCCAGGACCCCAGGTTAGTTAAAATTGCAGTGGAGAAGTGAATTTATTTACCGTTTGAAACATTACGTCTTCTCTCAAAGACATGAATACAGAGCCTTGCCCGACTTCACAAGTGCAATCATTTATTTTAATAGTCCAAATTGAAAAGAAATTAAAACATTTTAAAAAAAGGTACCGAGAATATATCTATGGGACACAGGCACGTCCCAAGCTTTGGCAATTCTTTATCATTTTGCCAATGAGAATTGCAATTGCAATTCTTCGGAACACGACCTTTTTTACAATGACACTCTCCATTCACATTTAATGCTTTGATATCTCTGATTTTTCACTGCATTTTTGTTGCTCAAAAATTTTTGTTTTCTGTGAAATTAAATTAATCACCTTTGTCCTTTGATCTCCTTGTGGCCAGAAACTTTGGTCCTGCATCTCCTCCACCATTTTTACGGGCTTCACAGATCGCTAGCAGGTCACCTTTAGGGGTGTAGGTCAGTAGAGGGATACGATAGATGCCCACATTGTCCTCGCCAGATATCCATAATAGCTGCTCCTCTTGTATGACTGGGTTTACCTGAATGAGAAGTAATTCAAATAAAGTCACAATATTCTAAATAATTAAAGTAATGGCAGAAAGTTAATAAATTGTTTTTTTTTCATGTAAAATCTTCAATATTGTAATGATATAAATTGTACTTTTCATCTTTATGCATACCTATTGTTAAAGCCATTGGAAACCAAATTTCTTTGTATGCGTACATGTACAGTACATTGAACAATAATCTTGAATCTTGAAAGTCCAGATTTTTAATTTTTACATTTAACCCTATTTTCTTTATTTGTCTGGTAGTATAAAGAGTCTCTTACTTGAATTACAATCTTACCCCTTCAC
Source organism: Lytechinus pictus (assembly GCF_037042905.1). Lineage (NCBI taxonomy): Eukaryota > Metazoa > Echinodermata > Echinoidea > Temnopleuroida > Toxopneustidae > Lytechinus > Lytechinus pictus. Next base: position 6,197,376 of record NC_087259.1, read on the forward strand.
AAGACACAATACTGAATGTTTTTAATGAGATCAAGAGTCATTTTCCTTTGTTCCAAGGTCAGCATCAGGCCAGACATGCATGTGACCCCCCCCCAAAAAAAAAATTTATTTGCATTCACAAATAGTCATCGATCTGATTTTCACAGTTGATTTGTCCTTAGTTAAGATGGTAGTTAAGTTATTTAAAGAAGGTATAGCTAAGTTATTGAGTTTAGAAAAGTAGATAGGTTTTACAAGTAAAGTGCTTTAAGCAATTTTAATAGGCGCTATATAAATATTGAATTATTATTATCATTACTATTCAAACTCTTTTTTTTTTACTCTTTAGAAAATACATATGTAGGTTTGCGCTTTATAGGGAAGCATGATGAAAATAATTAGACCAACCTAAAAGAATTTTCTTTGAAATTAGTGACCATTCTTCACCAGATAATTTCAGATACATTTAACTAACATGCTTCACAACAATGCTAAACATTTGTTAAATTATTATTTAACAAATAATAAAATTTGAAACTTGATTATGAATAAAATTTTATCAATGTAATAATAATTATTTATAATATTTATAATCAAGTTTCAAATTTTATTATTTGTTAAATAATAATTATTATCTATAAATTGTTCTTCAAAGCGGCATTTTGTAACATTGCTTATCGAAGCTACATCATAACGAAGCGGGTCAAGGTTCAAGCCTATTGTATGTGCGGTCTTTACGAATGGATCGAGAAATCTACATTGATTCTACACGAGATCGGTCTGGTAAGAAACCTCTCATTTTTCACATGTATACTAACTGTTTTTTGCAACTTTATACGCATTAGGCGTATGAAGGTGTATCTATAAATAAAATCAAACAAATTTATGTGATTTCTATCTTAAAAGATGGATTTCCTATGGAAATCCATCTTTGTTGACAAGTCTCGCTTATATGCCTATGGCAAGGGTTTCAAGGCTTCGTGATGAATAAGCAGATGTCAAAATATTAAAAAATATCATCACGAAGTCCTCAAGGCTAGGTCCAATCTAATCAATAAAGCATGACATTGAGAGGGGGGAAGCCAGGATCTGCCCGTCTCAACAAAATTACAAACAAAAGTCAGGCATACTATCAACAACCTCAACCATTTACAACATACTTTTGTTCTTTGAAATCTCAATGCCATGCCACTTCCGGTGGCTCCATTTGCAATTTTGTCTTTGACATGGTCATGGACATGATGGATGGTGAGAAAGGAAAGGAATTTTAATTTGTATTACTATTGGAATGGGAAAGAGTTCCATATGCACCCCCCACCAAAAATAACAAAAGATTGTTGAGACTTCCGGTTTTCGTTCACTTCAGATTTTTCTATCATTTATTCACTGTTGCTTACCTTAGTTGGGACTCGAACTCACTTTGTTTTATCTGCAGTCAAGACCTCTTCCCGCTATGCTAGTGTCAGTAGTGAGAAGCGCTGATACTGGAAGGGGTATTTTAACGATCATCAGCCGATAGTTTGACTAGTCTAGACTCATAGACCCTACTGACTTAATAAACCGATGTCTATGGACAATTACACGCACTAGATCCTACTCGAAATTTGACGGAATAAAACCTTATTTTGGTATGTATATTCCACTCCTATATTATTCTCAACCTTATCCATGTTTTTATTTTCAATTTTAGTGGGGGTGCATATGCCATGGTCTATGGAACTCTTACCATGGAATATTCAAATGAAGGAGAAGTAAGAAATTTTGCAGGATAATAAAGTATAGAATGTTATTGTAAAAGCAAAGTATCGTTTAATTTGTATCTATTCAATTCAAAATTATATAGCGCGGCGACACGACGGTTATCCATCCCTCGGCTCTCGAGCCTTGGCTTGATCAAACTTGACCCATGACACCGCCTGCTGCTGGACTCCAGGGGCCGATTGCACGAAAGGGTCTTTGCAAGCACTGTCTTTCGTGTCGCCCATTTATTATGATGCGCCATCTGGAACGCATTTTAAATAAATTACCTGCAACATATTTTATTCATCCGTTAAACATAATCTTTGTTTATAAAATGACGTGATATATCATGAAATTGTATACAAATTGATTTAAATGCTAGCTAACAAATTTTAAATGTTTATCATACATTTCAGAAATATCCCGCATACAGCGCATCATAAAAGATGGGCGATACGAAAGACGGTCCTTGGTCTTGGAAAGACCCTATCGTGCAATCGGCTTATGCCTGGGGCCTGTTGCATGATGAGATAAATTTGTATACAATTTCATGATATATCACATCATTCCATAAACAAAGATTTTGTATACTTGGCATGCCGTTTACTTTAACGGGTCGTGTGGTCCAGTGGTTAGAGCATTGGACTCATAATCGCAAGGTTGTGAGTTCGAATCCCAACTCTGCCATTGTCTCCACTTTGATAAAAAGGCCCAATGAGTGATATCTGTCGTCTATTACGTCAGCCACTATGACTGATTAACCTAGACGTAAAATGTTTCCAAGGTAATTGGTTATATACCAGCTTGGCGTTTACCAGCAAAAAATGCTGTCCTGCCGAGTTCCTACGGGAGTTACCACAAACAGAAACAGAAACAGAAACAGATAAATAATTTTTAATAAATATGTTTTTATTGTTTGCACTCAGCCTCAGCCTCAGGTACCGAGTAATTAGCGCTTGACCCCCTAAACCCAAACGTACACGACAACCAGATGCTGGTGATTGTACGGCAACGGACAGATACAGATAATTTATTTTAAATGCGTTTCACATGGCGCATCATAATAAATGGGCGCATCATAATAAATGGGCGACACGAAAGACGGTTCTTGCAAAGACCCTTTCGTGCAATCGGCCCCCGAGCCTTCGGCGGCGGCAACGCGCCGCTGAAGTGAGGTCCGAGAGACTGCGGAGACCGGAGTCACGCAGGCTCAACCTCGTCTTGTCTTTCCGTTGATGCCCACAATCAAAAGCCAACCAAATGTAAGTTCGACAAAGCAACGATTAGAACATATCTCACTGAAATTTTATAGAAAATATAAAGACGATTGTAAGACTCCAGTTCTCACCTGTATACTACGCGATGGTACAAAATAGGCAATTAACACTGCAAGAAACGGGATAAATTTTGCCATCTTGTCGTGAATTCAGCTCTCACGTTATCACTATCGCGATATCATGATCGATCAGCCAGCTCAAACGGGGGCTTCATCATGTGACCGTCACCGGTCATGTGACACATTCTCACTTCATAACAAAGCAGCCCCACCCCCTCCCCCTCTTGCCCAAAGCTATAGTACCCGGAGCTAGTAATTTCTCATGTCATTTAAGTAAAATGCCGAGCCACAAAATAGTTGAAACAGGCGGTGGAAAACTGTATTTACAACAAAAAAAAAAGTAAATTATGCAATTGAAATCATGCGTTTTCTAATTTTTCCAATATTTTCCTTTTTTCTATCCGTGACGTGGACCCGCAGCAGTGGACTAGATGCTCCAGCCCCCCCCCCCAGGGGCGGATCCAGCTTTTTATAAAGGGGGGGGGGTTGGGGTGGTATGCGAGGGAGCGTAGCGACCGAGTCCAAGCGAGCGGAGCGAGCGAGGGGGGAGGGTGTGGGAGGGAAAATCTGTGTGTGAAAATGGCGTTTTCTAAAATTACAAGTTTAAAAAAAAAGATAAGATTTAAAAAAATGGTCCCCGGATTTTTTTTTGGGGGGGGTTGCAACCCCCCCCAACCCCCCCTCTAGATCCGCTTCTGCCCCCCCCCCCTCTTTATGCGACGGTGCAAATAATAAAACAAGTTTCAAAATTTATTGGTCAAAATCCACACATATTGGATCATTTTCAATTTTACAAACACTTATAACAACTACAGTGAGACACAAAGTTACAGATCAAATATATATAAACAAACAATCGGTTATACTAGTAATGTTTTGTTCTCCTTATAATCGTTCTCGTCGGAGAACTTGAAGACAAAGGACATTATCTGCGGGCCGGAGCTTATTGTGTTAATCAACTGATTTTTTTGGATAAATTTGAAGATATTTTGAAATTTGAAGACATAGAATTGTAGTTTTCTTTGTCATTTTTGTTATGGTAGAGATTCATTAGAGATATCATTCAAACAGAACAAATCATGATAAAAAATAAACATGAATATAAAAAAGCTCAACCGGCAGGTTCTCAGAATGCTTTAAAGGGGTTTCATTAAAAAAAAGAACGATCGTCATTAATTGGGACAGATTGATGTGCGTCTGTCCGCGTATTTATGATCATAAGATCATAATGGTACCCGATGATAAATTATTATATAAAAACATTTCCTTAATTGATTTATTTTTTACTAAAACAAAAATGACCGACTGCGCAAAATTGTCTCCCGTGTTGCATGGCTATGCACGAACATTATCATATATATCAAATAATTGTAATTTTACCACATATTGATTATTGTTCCACTGCATGGGGAAATTACTGTTCGAAAACAAATCTATCCAAACTATAAAAAATACAAAATAGATATGGGAGATTAATATTAGATAAGGATTATAACACACTACATTGTACACTTCTTACAACCCTAAATTGGCAATCAGTTGAACAAAGACTAAAATATCACTACTGTTTATTAGTATAATAGTTTGTTGGCAAGACATAAAAATCTTCACTTACGCATTCGCGAAACAGATATTCAAATGGTAGAAAGTGTTAAATATCATGGAGTTTTTATAGATAGGGAACTAAAATGGAATGTTCATTTTATTTTGATCACATGTGTTCAAAAATCGGTAAAATGATTGGTTTCCTTGGCAGACTTAGGCGATTTGTGAATGAATCTAGTTTAAATTTAATATATTCTTCGGTTATCCTTCCACACTTTGATTATGCTGATATTGTTTGGCAATCTGCATCTAAAAAGTATTTGGATTTATTGCAAAAGCTACAAAATCGTGCAGGAAACAGCTGTAAACGGACATTTTTGTACAGGGGGGCTACACTTTATAACAAATTACCAATTCATTTATCGTCTAGTTCAACGATTTAGTCCTTTAAATCAAATATTCAATTGTATCTCGGTTTTCCATAATCATTTTGCCTGTTGTTGCTTTTTTTTTAAAGGGTGGGTAGTGATTTTTCTTTCTTTTCATGCATTCAATTAAGTTTTGAAGTGTTGTGTAAATATTTGTATATATTTGCTTTATATGCATGTATTTATGTTTTAAAGGACCCCATGGAAGAAAAGCGGTATTTTATTGATACCGCTGAAATGGGCCATCCTCCATATGATCTGTATGTTATGTTAAATTGAGCATGTATATATTTTATCCTTTTTATATGGAAATAAATACAAACAAACAAACAGTATTCAAAATAGTTAATATAAAAGCCCCAAATTATTTATAATCGCTAATTACTCATTGCACCTTTTAATATTATACCCGCTATATAATGCACTAGATTCCCTATAACGGAATTCAAAAGAAGACCCTTCTCTTATAAAGCAAACTCCTTATTCAATAAACTCCTATTTTCAGTTGAGTCCACCATGGACCTAGTAGGTCCGTGAGTCCACCAATAATTATTTTAAAGGAGGAAACCAATCAGCCAAACATTTATGATAACATAATATCTGTTCTGGTATTCCTTCCTCCTTTGTTTATTTTCTTATCTTAATTTTACAGATTATAACGTTTGTTTTAGTTTATGTTAATTTTGATTTGCATTTATATATCTATTATCATGTTTATATTCTATATTCTGTATGTAAAGGTGGAGGGCTTCGTTGTAAAGCAGTAATTTTTTTAACTGAACCGACATCCCTCCACCTTATTTTACTATTTGTTATAAATAAAACATGAACAAATAAATAAATAATAATAAATTCCGATGAATTCAAATGGCGATAGAAAATGCCCAATTTGCAGGGCAATAAAAAAATGTACCCCTTGTTTTATTAATTTGTTTGTCATCTTTTTAGCTAGCTCTCAAATTCTGTATCATTTTGTGGATGGTCGGCACAAGTGAGTGATGGCATGTAGATGGCATGTAGTCCCGGGGGGGGGGGGGATGGGGATATATCCCCCCCACTTTTTGGAGAGGGGGGGGGGATGGCGTGTACAAATATCCCCCCACTTTTTAAGAAAGAAAATATATTTCAATTAATCCGTTAGTAAAATCTTTGAATATCTGTCATAAACAACCAACCATCATTTTTTAAATTTCTATTTGAAAATGCGATTGAAAATAAAAAAGTGGTTATTTTTTACTTGCTCGCTTTGCTCGCTCATATTTTAGAATTTCTGTTAGAAAATGCGATTAAAAACCAGAAAAAAAAATTATTTTTGGCGGCTCACTCGCTTCGCTAGCTCGCAAAATAAATATTAAAATGTATGTAAGGGGGTCTGTAAGTTCATTTTCCCTTTTTTGTGCATTTTAGGACAAAACGGAATAATAATATTTATTTGATACAGTTCTTTTCATATATTTTTATGAAATAAAGACAAAAATCGATGAGCGCCGTCTGGGGGATTTTGCATTGTTAACCCCGTAATGATGGTTGCACCATAGCGAGCCGTCTGTGGAGGAATAAAAATGTTTAAAAACTCGAAACAGACGGCTGCCAGCTGTCTAATACGTAATGAGCTTTGAGGACGATCTTTCCGATAGGCGTTTTAAAATTCTGCTCTTAATTATTGTCCATTTCTCATAAAATTTGTCTTATTTTATAGATAAAATGGCCATATCATGTTTTAAGTAACTGGAGACCTAAAAAATTCCCTTATTCTCGAAACATTGCATCAGGTGATGTGCTTAATTGATCTTTTTTTGTGCTCGCGTGCCAAACGTATACGTTGAGCTGAACGGGGATCAGTCTTTCTCTCTCTCTCTCTCTCTCTCTCTCCTACCTTTCCGAAATTAAAACGGTCCCTCGATCGGACATAGTTATTTAGACGCAGGACAAATAATGCTCTGACAACCAAACTAACTTTTCGTCAGCATCAGTAAAAATGTGAATGGGGTTTTAAAAACTAATACTAAAACTGATCTAAAATTGATCTTAGATCGATTTTAAAATTGATTTTGGAAATCGATTTTAAATTAATTTTAAAATCGTAATTGTATGTCCTGTTCGATTTTAATTTTTTTTACCACAATCGGCGCGATCACCTGCCAATCTTCGATCATGCCCCTTGAAGGAAAAATCGGATATAAAATATCGGCGTAGTTCTAGTTACAGTGCGTGATCGTTCAGAACATATTTCAAGATTTTTTTGAGGTGCTAGCTATTTAGAGGTCGCATTAATCAGGGAGAAAGACGCGGTATTATCTCTGACGATGTTTACGAGGATAGATATCTTCTCTTCAACCTCGTGGTGATAGCGGACGCCGCCGTGAACTTTTAAAGGTCGTATTACCGACGGACATCACTGCACTACTCTCTTACCTCCTTTATGATGATAGACACTTCTCTTCAACCTCGTGGTGATAGCGGACCCCGCTACTTTTATATTTCTTCTTGGTTATCAAAATTAAGTTAATTTCTGACGATAGTAATAAATTGATTTGAAAACGCTAGCTCCCCAAAGCATTTTAATAACATGTTCCGAATCATCGCGCTGATGCACCGATGCACGCCGTGTCCGACCGTGGCCGGGTCCCGCCTTGGGGCCATTGCATGCAGGCATGCATGTCCGCACATGGGAATGACGATGTCATATCGATGTGGCAGATATGGCAAGTTCCGACTCGGAGTCCTCGTATAAAAACAGTAGAAGTCTGGATGTATTCTCGGATAGATGAGCCACATTGCTGATTTGCTTGTTTGTTATGTTAAGCAGTAGGCGAGTGCATTTTATTTAAGGCACTTGCCGGCTTAAAACGAAACTAGAATTTCAATTTCATTTTATTTTCCCAGTGTGTTTGTCCTATTGAAGACACCGTTAGAAAAAAAATTGCATCGAAATAAAAAAAAAAATCGCCAAAAATCCAAAACCCGAGTGATTTCGAACGCGACCCGAGTGATTTCGAACGCGAACGCGACCCGAGTGATTATAATAAGCCCTTATACCTAAGTGTGAGATCGACAGAAACAAAAATCGAAAAAAAAGTCAATCATCCTCCCCACTCCTCAAAGTGGATTTACGCCGGTGGCATCATTATAGCTAGTTATTTGCCCCGAATCAAAGATTATTTTAATTTATTTAAAGCGAACCTCTGCTTAGAAGCCTGAATAGGTAAATATTTGCACCCATATACCCACAGGCGTACAGATGGGGGTAGGCATGGACACCCCCCCCCAAAAAAAAAAAAATGACGACTAGGAAAAACAAAAGACAGAAAAGGAAGCAAAAGCAAAGCGAGAAGGGTGAAATATGATATTATTTTCTAATTATTATATAATATATGTTGAAGAAAAATGTTATATTTTGCAGACGAGCAATACACCTTTCCAGTTTATTATTCATTTGTTGGGGTACGTCTACAAAATCTAAAGATTAATGTTTCACTATATTATTGGAATATGCTTCTTTGGTAGGTGGGGGTGAATATACTTATGGATTTGTGAGAAAAAAAATTACGAGTAGAGATTTGTTTTTTGATAATGTTATAATTTGATCAGTTTTAGACAAAAAATGCAAATGTTAGGCCTACAGATATCCACACGTACGGTTAAAAATAGTGAGTCCCAGCTGGCAGTAATAATTATTGTTCTTTTTACTGTGACTGTAAAAAAAGTAATTAAAACAGTTTATATTTTATTCAAGTTACTTTGTTTTACATTTAACTTGTAATTCTACGTTACATATCACTGCATATATGCGTTTGGTTTGTTAAATCATTGTGTCATCTGTTTTTAAAAGGTAAACATTTACTTTTTTGGGGGGGGGGTGGTAAAATTACTAGTATTTTTAACAGTGCAGTGTATATACTTTATCCTATACATCTAGACCTGGGTCAGGGTTTCCAACAACACTTGAACCATTAAAACACAGAAACACATATTTGTTGCCTCATTTAAGGACGTTCCACAGTTAAAGTAAAATCCATGTCATTTTCACCAAACTTTGCACATAGATACTTTAGAACCTTAATATTCGAAATATGCAAAAATTAACATAGGTCCATGTGCTTGATTTTTTGCTATAGAGCTTCAAAGTTCACCCAAATTGATGTTCTTAAGAATTGCGCATTCAAAAGAATTTGGCATTTTTAGACCTCCCAAGATTACTACAATGAGTTTAAACCTCTATTACTCAGTCAAAATACATGAAAAAGTCATCAAATTTCGCAAGAGAGTTAATAATTGTATCGTTATAATGGAGAATCTATTTATAGTGCTATTTGTTTGCAATTTTAAGTTTAACAGCGCTGTCATTTCTTTAAGAAGGCGTAAACGATAACAAAATCCCAATAAAAAAATGTAAAATTTCAGTAACAAACTACAAACGTACAATAAATGCTGCACTTTATTCAAAATCCATCTCATTTTCACCAAAATTTGCAGAGTTGTAGAGGAAGGTATACCTAAGAGGTACAAACATTAAAAAATAGGGGTTCATGTGCTTGTTTTTAAACTATTAGCATTTTTATTAGAGCAAATGTGCTTTTTAAAACACAAAAAAATGCGCCGAATGCTTTGTATCTATGTGAAGAAAAAAATCAAAACCACTCTACCATGTATTCAAACTTGGGGTAATATTCGTGATTCTTGGCAGCAATGCAGAGTAAAGTATTTTGAATTTGTAGAATTTTTTTTTTGAATGGTCCATGGAACAATTCAATTTTTTAGCTTCATGAAATGACGCATCGGATCTACAGTTAAAGTGCAGAAGATGAGAAAAATCAGCTCATACCCGCAGCTAATTAATCACCTGTTCATCCATTGTGACGTCAGCGCGCAGAGTGTAAACTATGCGCAGATCATAATGCGCACAAACATAACTGTGGAGCGTCCTTTTAATGCTTCAATTAAGTTTAAGTTCAAGTTCAAGTTTATTTATTTAAAACCAAAGACATCACATCATAATCAAAATAGATATACATGTACATACAACGTAAATGAGTATCGAATAGATCATAGCATAGATGAGTTGGTTTTAGGACCCCTAAAAAGCAAAGCTTGTGAGTGGGGTCCTGGAATACTTATGATACTTATGATTATTAACATATAGTTGCCGTTAGTGGTTTAAGGACCCCTAAAAAGCAAAGTTTGTGTGAGTGGGGCCCTGGAATACTTCTGATTATTAACATATAGTTGCCGTTAGCGCTCACTGCTTGGGTCCGAAAAAAAAAACCTTGCTTATGCCTACTTTTTGTACTTGTATTGTTGAATTACAATATTTGATGCCCAAGTAATTTGTTGATTTGCAAATTGTTAGGTATCATTGCTCATTCTTTCTACCTCCATGGTATGCTGGACTGGACTTCACACTTTTCCAGTAGCCACCCAACATTATTTCGTATTTATTGGGGGAAATTTCTCCCTTTTTATATGGACCGAATCGTTAATAAAATTAAAATGTGTTAATAATTTCTAATTGAAGTAATAATTTGTGAAGAATTAAAGATTCCCGACTTTCTGACCGATGTAAACAAAGTCCATGTGCAGAGGGCATTTAAACGTTGCCAATTTAACACAATGTAAACAATCGAAAAGATTGTTTCCTTGATTATTTTTTTGGTCTGTAATTTGAACAACGGTGTTTCATTTTATATCTTAAATAATTGAGAATTATGTGTAAAAGTAATAAATTTGGAAAATGTCAAGTTTTACAGCAAATATACACAAATAATTCAGACTGTATAATGGCTTTAGATAAATCGACTTGATCGAAATGACCTCTCATCTCTGAGACGGGTCACATGAAGGTTCGAGATACGCCCGTCAAGAATCCCCAAAAGAGGATCTGTTTTCACTGAATTCACCATGAATTTCTCCACAGATGACGATGATGGTGACTTTGGATTTTCTCCTGGTCCTGGGTAAATTTTACATTTTCTTCATTATTACCTTTCCCCCTATATGTTCATGAATTCGTTTCCGGTTTTTCTGACAGGTTCATTCAACACAGCACAGCTCGGCCTCAGTCAGTGCAGTGCGAGATCGAGGCTCAGCCCGCGCCGCGCCCGAGGAGGCGAGGGGCAGAGTGCCAGAGACGTCGAGACCAAGACAAGTCTCGACACAGTCCAGCCGCATTCGCTGTTCAGAAACGGCTCTGGAATGAAATGAATTGTGGTGATTATGATTGTGCCATAAATGTAGTGAATGAATTAATAATGAAGTAAAGTAAACATAGAAGATTTTTATGCATTGACATTGTCATTGACATTGACATTGTGAAGTGACAACAAAGTCTAGAATTGAGCTGAGGCTAACCTAGACAGCTGGCAGCCGTCTGTTTTGAGGAGTTTTTTAACATTTTTTTTTTTAAGTTCTCCTCATACACAGACGGCTCGCTAGCGTGCAGCCACCATTAGGGGACTTGCAATGCAAAATCCCCCCGTCGGGGCTCTTCAATTTTTGTCTTTAATCAATAAAAATTTTGAAAATTAATGCGACCAAAATGCAAATTGATATTCCCTCTTGGCATTAGTTGCCAAGAAACGGAGAAAAATCAAGTTAAAAGGAACAAAAACAGTGACTTACCTCGGCTGTCGCGCAAATTCACTTCCCCGTTTTATCCGATCTTAAGTACATAAACATATGGCCATTGAGTCCCCTGTACAGATCGCGCTAGAACTTCGGTCTCTGTATTTGGTGAGTGAAGCCAACGGAGTTCAGCTGAACAACCAACATAACAGAGACCGAAGCTTTTGGTCTAAGGCTAACCCAGAGAGCTCCCGCCCGCGCAGCGGGCGGGAGCCCAGAAGCTTACCGTGTATTTTACCATTGTCACCGGACTAGGGTGATTTATGGTCTAAATATTTCTCCAAATGAATTGTAAAAACGGAAAGGATACAATTACCACGATTATATGGATGAAGGTCTAACGAGTGGCAGATTCCTGACATCTGGGCACAGTCTGGAACCTCAAAAAAACGAAAAGTTCTCTCCTTCTACCCAGTCTCGATCGGCCATTTTGTTACGATTTTTAACAAAAATGGCCGATCGAGACGGGGTAGAAGGAGAGAACTTTTCGTTTTTTTGAGGTTCCAGACTGTGCCCAGATGTCAGGAATCTGCCACTCGTTAGACCTTCATCCATATAATCGTGGTAATTGTATACTTTCCGTTTTCACAATTCATTTGGAGAAATATTTAGACCATAAATCACCCTAGTCCGGTGACAATGGTCAAATACACGGTAAGCTTCTGGGCTCCCGCCCGCTGTGCGGGCGGGAGCTCTCTGGGTTAAGCTGAGGCCTGAGCTGTTGTTGAGCTGAGCTGAGTCTGTCAATGATGTCAGTGAGTGAGTGAAAATGAAATGACGAAAGAAGTGAAATTAATTGGAGGCATATTTTTTTGTCTAAATAGTGATGTGTAAACATGGAGAGTAAAAATAAGGAACTTTGGCACTAAGACTTGTAGTAATAATGCGAGGTTACTCATTTGGCTCCAAAGTCTTGCACTTGCTCGTTAAGGCAAGACTAAGTAAGAGTTCTTTACAATGCCTTCGCACACAGAAAAATCAAGCCATAGAAGTCGTGTGTTGTGGACACCAGAAGCACACGCGACCCATGAGTTAGATTGGAAATCCACCGCCAAATGCGGTTCTGTGGTTAGTATAACCTCGCACTAGTGTGAGTGGCTCTTGCTTGTAGATCTAGTTGTATTCTATAATGACACAGAATAAACAAGGTCTGAAAAAAACCTTGAAAAATATGATAATTTAATATTCCGCATTTGACTTGTTATCAAGTGGTCTATAAACTTCTGTACATGTACCTGTTAGACCAAAGGGGATTTTTTTTTAAGGAATGACAATTTTTTTTGTCATAGTTATGCTGCCATGTTGGCTTTTATCATGGAAAATAATTGCACAGTCTTTGGGCCGATATTACCAGCATGTACATGTACTTGTAGCAGCAAGACAATTGAAACGATGCGGTGTTTCTATTGTCTGGCTGGGTATTAGTCCATTGTCAATGACATTGTGCAACAGCTCTTGGTCTAGCAGTTCAAGAAAATCAGTGAGATATCATTAGTTATTTTGTCAAAGCATGCAGAATGATTATCTGCCAGCGGGGAATAGGTTTCTAGACCTGTTTTTACCTGCAGAACTTAATTCCTTGCTCTGTGCGATTGATGTCTCCAAGATCGTACACAACTCGCTTTCTGCCTTAAGTGTCAGACATTTTATAGTAGAAGAAAGATGAGTTAGCGAATTATTTTCAATGATAAATTCTAGGAGGTGAAGGGAAAAAAAAAGAAAAGGAAAATGGGAATTAAAAAGACCAGAACAAAGAAAGAAAGGAAGAGAGAGAGTGTGTGTCTTAACTGTTTGAGTGGACTTTTAAAATCTAATTTAATGAGATAACTGTAGGTCAACTTATAAAAGTGAGTTGAGGACTCAATGAGAATATATATATGTAAAATCAGACATGGGCAAGCCCAAGAACTCCGTGTTACGTACAGCATTTTATATCATGCAGCATACATGTATACAGTGCACTTTGTCCAAAGTAACCATGCTCATCTTATTCCTAATTTGTTACAATCCTTCAAAATAATTTGAAAATCTATCAAATGTCCGTCCGTGATGAACTGATCATGCTCTGCATGACTTTAATGGTCCAACTTAAAGATCAGTACAGCATTTGTGTTATCTGTGTTTTCCCCTGCAAAAGGCTATAAAACACACATATTATCATTATGTGTACATTTAGTTGTGTCATTTCAGGTAACTTCAAAGGGGTACTCCAGGCTGAAAACATTATGATTTGATCAGATAAATAAAAATCAGAGAATAAAACACTTAAAAAAATGATAAAAATCGGCCAAGGAATAACAATGACATTTAAGAGTTGCATTATTTCATTGAAACAGTTCTATCTTCATGAATATTCAGTGAGCAAAGTAGCAAACTGATAAGGGAGACATATCATTTAAAAATGTATGGAAAAATGAATCAATTATGATTTCATATATGTATACCAGTAATATAATGTATAAGAAAAAGGAAAGTGGGGATGTGACATCATCAGCCCACCTGCATTGTAATGAATATTCTTGGCGACGTGTACTAAACTGTGATATTCAATAACTTTGCGAGTTGTTATCAGATTTTGATGAAATTTTCAGCATTTTGCTCAGTGAATTAAATACTCTAGATATTCATTTATTTCAGCCTAGAGTTACCCATTGGGCTCACATGAGTATTACAGACCCCCATTGACTCACGTGTTAAATCATAGCTCATCAAAACATCATCAAAAATCAATCCCACGATAGATTTTGTTTTAATTCACTGACATTAGTCACAATGAACAATACAGTAAGTCTTGATATGTTAATCAGGTACTTGTCCAGCTCAATCAAAAGTTAAATGGCCTAAAATAAGACTAACCATAATTTTGGCCAGTTTATCGCCAGAAAACCCCTAACTGCATTGTGGGTATTGATAATTAAAATGAAATACAAAAATGCAGTCTAGCCTCCCCAAAGGCCTTTAATATGAAAGAGTATGAACATGACATTGTTTCTATCATTTATATTTTGATATACAAACATTTTGTCTATTTTTAATGAATTAATAAAGTCATGTGATCTTTACTTACGCCTGTCCGACATGCTTTGAGTGCAGATGAATTGCTCTCATGTGCCCTATAAATCACTCAGATTCATCAATAGAGGGCAGTATAACATACTTTGCTGAATAGACTTTTTCACATAGCTGAGAGACTATGTGACTAATTATGGTTGACCAGTTATTCAGTGATGTAATTTATGTTGACTGCAAGTTACACAGGGAAACATTATTTCCTTCAAAAGCCCTTCATTGTGGAGCCAATTATTTATAGTTAAACTTTAGCTCTTAATTTGACTTTATGTTAAAGGTCTGCTGTATCTAGATCTACATGTACATGTATGATAATATGGTGGCAATTATACTTGATTTTGAAGACTTTCTCATGCAGGGCTCGACATTAGTGCCGGTCCGACGGTCCTCGACCGGTAAAAATTGCTGTCGGGCCAGGAGATTTTCAGAAATAGGAAGATTTACTGGTCCGACATGACCAGTAAAAAATATCATTGTCGGGCCAGTAATTTTTCCAAAAATAGCAAGATTTATGGGTCTGACATGACCAGGAATAAAAACCATTGTTGGGCCAATAACTTTTCCAGAAATGGTCAAATTCACTGCAAACCATTTTCCCCGTTAAATTCTGACATTCACACACAGAACGAATCGCACGTAAGTGTTACTAGAGTACCATACAGCAGGGCTCCACACTAACCCTTTTTTTCTACTGGTCCAACCTATTCATGTCGGACCAGTAGATACCCAGTTTTTCAATTTTTTACTGGTCCGAACCTAAAATCTACTGGTCCCAAAAAATAAAGAAAACATTAAAAAAAGGCGTGAGTTTATTTTGCTGTCCTTTCTTGTTACCCCCCCCCCCAAAAAAAAAGGAAGGAATGAATGAATGAATGAAAGACAAAAAGAAAGAAAGGAAGAAAGAATAAAAGAAAGGAAGGAAGGAAGAAAAAAGCAAAGGTAAAGAAAGGATAGATGTGAAGGAAGGAAAAAAAGAAAGAACTAAAGAAAGAAAGAAGGAAAGGAAGGAAAGAAAGAACAAAAAAAGGAAGGAAGGAAAGAAAGAAAGAAAGAAAGAAAGAAAGAAAGAAAGAAAAAAAAAGAAGGAAAGAAATGATGCAAGCAATAAAGAAAGAAAAAACAAAAGACCGAAAGTAATGAAAAAAGAAAAAGAAAGAAGGAAAGAAGCAATAAAACAAGAAAGAAAGGGTAAAAGGAGAGATGGAAAGAAGGAAAAAAGAAAGAATAAAAGAAACGAAGGAAGAAAAAAGTAAAGAAAAAATGTGAAGGCAGGAAAAAAAAAACCAAAGAAGGAAAGGAAGGAAAGAAAGAACAAAAGAAAAAAAGAATGAAGGAAAGAAGGAAAGAAATGAAGCAAGCAATATAGAAAGAAAGAACAAAAGACAAAGTAATGAAAGAAAGAAGGAAAGAAGGAATAAAAAAAAGAAAGAAAGGGTAAAAGGAGAGATGGAAAGAAGGAAAACAGAAAGAAAGGATTGAAAGAAGGAAGAAATCAAGAAAAGGGAAAATGATAGAAGGAAAAAGGAATGTTGGGAAGGAATAAAGAAGGAAGGAAGCAAGCAAGCAATATAAAAAAAAAAAATGTAAAAGAATAAATGAAAGGAAGAACAAAAAAGAAAGACCAAACTTCAAAGAAAGAAAGGAAAGGAAGCAAGCAGTAAATAAAAGGAAGAAAGAAAAGGTAAAAGGATAGATGGAACAAAGGGGAAAAAGAAAGAACAAAAGACAAAGAAGAAAGGAAGGAATGAAAGAGAGAAAGGGCTGTAAGAAGGAATAAAAACAAGAAAGGATGGATGGAATGAGGAAAGAAAGAAAGTAACAAAGAATGAAGGAAAGAAAGGGGAAAAGAAGGAAGGAAATGAAGAAAGAAAGAAGAGATAAATATAGGATGGATGGACTCAAGAATTAAAGAAAGAAGGCAATCAAAAAAGAAAGAAAAAGAAAGAGCATTAGAAATAGAGAAAAATATTAACAGGACAGAAAGAATGAAAGAACAAAAGACAAAGAAAAAGGGAAAATTAAAAAAGAAAGACAGTAAAAGAAGAGAGGGAAGAAACAAAGAAAGATTGAAAAGAAAGAAGGAAAGAAAGATTGAAAGAAAACAAAGAAAGAAAGCTAAAACTATCATCATAAATAAATTATCAGTTTCTTTTTGGCTCAATTAAAATATACTAGTACTAGCTACGAAAGAAACCAAGTGTATCAACACACACACAAATGCATATGTGGGGCTATCATGTATTCAGACGATATCACTCGAAACCTGATCTCTTTGAACTAAAACAGAAGTGAAAATTTCTCCTTTTACTGCTTACAAATGACAGAGTTACCCCAATTTTGGCAAATTTTTAGGAAATATGGACATTATAAGAGCTTTTCATTAGTGTGAAATGTGAATTTTGACAGTTCTGTGAGAGATTTCTGCCAGAGGTTAGCCAAGCTTCGTTCGTGCAGCCAGTAGGAAATTTACCATGTGGGCTGTGTGGCTGGCTAGCCACGTGTACACTGTATGTTACCCTATCAAAAATTGCATGCGATTCATTCTGTGTGTGTTCTGTGTGTGAATGCCAGAATTTAACGTTCTGTGTGTGAATGCCAGAATTTAACGTGAGGAAAATGGTTCGCAATTTGAGTCATGGAATATTTTTCATGTTTATGTTGGACTAGCGAATTTGACCATTTCTGAAAAAGTTACTGGCCCAACAATAGTTTTTATTACTGTTTATGTCGGACCCATAAATCTTGCTATTTTTGGAAAAATTACTGGCCCGACAATGATATTTTTTACTGGTCATGTCGGACCAGTAAATCTTGCTATTTCTGAAAATCTACTGGTCCGACAGTGATTTTTACCGGTCTGGGACCGTCGGACCGGCGCTAGTGTCGAGCCCTGCATACAGTGTACATGAAGCCAGCCACACAACCCACATGGTAAACTATTAAAAAGTCATTTTTTTAGTGAAGTTTGCTGTGTGGGACTTGTAAGCTACACATATGATGTTTAATTGAAATCTGTGTTTTTTACTTTAAAGAGTAAATTTACCTTGGCACCTGTTGGTTGTAAGAGTTGTGAGCAGAAAATGAAAGAAAATATTTTTGGACGTTTGGTGAAAATGCAGCAAAGAATATACTTCTATACATTTAGAAACAATCATGATATCAAATTATAGTAGAATACAACATGTAATTCAGTAGAATTCAGAAATGTGTTTATTGGTTTCTTTTCAAGTATTCTATGTTAATACATGGATGACAGTATACATTGCTTTTTAGCACTGAGGTGCTTTAAAGATGAATACCAGTTATGGTAACGATCTCAAAACGGGTTCGAACAGAATCCAATAAAATGACCACCCAAGTGTTTGAATGTATAAATACAAAAAATATGTGCCAAATGGCTATGGGAAAAACTGTAATTGCTGAGAAATGAGCAAAATAATCACGGAATTCCATAAAATGTTTGGTATTTTTCCAAGCAATATTAATACACTATCCCACATACATGTTTGCCTTTTTGTGATAATGATCATCAGAATTATCGGTTTTCAGCTAAGATTTCATGATTTCACAAATATAAGTTTATTTCAATGTACCAGAACTATTAAAATCTATGATAATATGGTGGCAATTATAGTTGATTTTGAAGACTTTCTCATGAAATAACTGTTTGCTGCAACTACTTTCTTATACTTCTGATCTATGAATCATCCACCTACATGTAAGTTAGTGACAAGTCTAGAGATTTTCTATCAAGATAGTTTACCAATCTAGGTGCCTCTTCTCTCTGAAGTGGTAAGTCCCGCATTCTGTGTGCATTGTATTATGTGTGACACAGGCAACTGTTGCTCAGTCACATCAGGGCCTAGCTTGTATCACAAGGCTTCGTCATTGATTGTAGGGCTGATATAATTTATGCTTGCTTAATACATTATTTATTATTCGTAATGAAGCATATCTCGGTCTACTGCTTACCTTTGTGTAATCCGTCCCAGGAGATTGTTACATAAATGTTAGCAACATTATCGGACTTGCAGAATTTGAGCAGCAGAGGCTACAGAAGAGCTATTACACTCAATGTGAAGCGATCCTACACTGTACATGTATTATGTGATGCATAAAGCTCATTGTGAAATGGAGGCTCTTCAAGTTAAACTTCAAAAAGTACATATGTATGAAGTCTGCTCTGTGGTGGATTTTAATGGTGCATATGAGCCCCCCCCCCCTCCCAAGAAAAGAAGAGACGAGGACAAAAAGTCTGACTTTCATGCATGTACATTCATACATGTACATGTATTCCTTGTGAAACCCCAAACATACAATTTGGAGAATGTTAGATTTATAAAGCAGATCTAAAAAAAACATTTTTTAGGGGGTGTATGGGGGGGGGGGGTCATGCTTCATTTTAGGAGGTCGTCATATAAATTTACATTATGTGATTTTTGAACGTGACAATCACTATTACACTGACTGCAAGTTTTCAGAGCTTCCCATGTACATATAAATTTATTTGTGAAAGGATAGGCCGACATGCAGTTTGGGGTTGATTGTTGCTAGGCATTATCAAAATATAAGAATTTGCCAAATACATTAATTTGTTGTGTGTGGGCCCCATTTAAATCTACTTGTTACTGCTATTCACATTGCATAGCACTATAGAAGGATTGAACATGATACTCTTTTGACTGACTATTGGTGATACCCTTAAAGTCCCCAGTCAGCTGTTACAAAATGTAGACTAGTTAATAATGAACATTTTGTTTCATTTGCTCCTTCTCTTCCCCTTTTACTTTGTCTGTTTTGATTGGTGAGTCATTTGTCGTCACATTTCAGGTAGCTGAGGCAGTGTGCCTTGTGGGTCCCACAATGTTTTCCCTTTATCACTTTATTTTATAGTCATATACAGTTGTGCTCAAAAGGGGGTTTCAGAATGGCTTTAAGTTGGTCAGTTCCAGGTATTTTCTGATCGGAAAATTTACCCCGATCAGAAAATACCAGGTAATTTTGGCAGTGTGAAAACAAATTATTATGGGAACTTTTACCCCAGCGTGTAGTTGGATGTGAGCGCCATGAGTTGCTGCTGAGCTAGCGATTTTTAGCCCGTGCCTTGCTTGCTTATCAGACCAAGAGACCATACTGCGCATGCTCGTAACTTCAGGAACTTATCCCGAGTTTCAGGGCGGTGTGAATGTGAAAATAATTAATGGGTATTATAGGTACATGTATATTTTAGCCTGAAAAAGTTCTCATAATTTAACTGAGATTCTTGTGATTGAGGTGGTTTGAAACCACCTAAGGTTAGCGATACCCACTACAAATGCACTCCTTCATGCTGAGTATTGAATGTAGACAACAACATTACAATGTTCGACGAGCCCAGAGAAACAAACTTTATTGAATGTAGTATTTTATCACCTGATTTCGCAATTAAATATCTAAAACATGGCAGAACTTGAACACTTTGAATGTATATGTTCATTTGATTTTTTTGGTGGGGTTTACTAAAACTTTTGAGCACAAACACACTACAGTGTGTCTGTGTTGTTGAAATAGAGAAAAAACTATAAGGAAAGGATGGAATGAAGTATGAATGGAGGAAGAAATGAAAGAATAAATGAAGAGAACAAAGAAAGGAAGCATAAACATAAAGAAAAATGCAAATTAAATAAATGAAGAAGGAAAGAAAGGAGTGGGATCTTTATTGACTAATAATGGGGTGTTGCAAGAAACTTGCGATCAATTGCAAGTCAATTTTTGGTCCCTAAATCAATCATATGTCTTGCAGTTAAATGCAAACTAGTGATTGATTGCCAATTTGCTCCTTGAAACAAGTTTAATCTGATTTGCTGCAGCTATTGTTGATCTATCAGTTGTAAAATTGCAACAGAATATTTGCAATCAATCGCAAATATTTTCTTGCAACACCCAACGTAAAATTTTTAGGAATGTGACTTACACCTTAGTCAAGATTCGCTTATCGGTTGAATTTGTGTAAATATTTCTTCACCTTAATCTGGGGATTTCAAGAAACTTTCAAGTAGTTTTAAGGTTTAGGTTCGCAATCATAGGACATGCATAGTACTTGTAATTGGTCAAAAGTATTTTCTTGCAACAGAGGATAAATATGGACCTACATCTACTACACAGCAGCTACAACCATCTACATGTGTGTGTACTGTTTGTCCACTGTCTTTGGGAAAAATGTTGTTTGTGGGGAAATCATTGTCTTTGAAACAAATAGGCGATATGTCAGGCAAAGTCAGTTGAGTGTGGGCATGCTCAGTCAGGGTATAGGGGTTCTTCCTTTCAGTCCACCAACTTGTATGATTTGCTGCAAAAACATAGAAAACTTAGTGGTGTTCTTCCGTTGTAGTCCATGAATGAACTACTATCAAATAAAAAAAAAGTTGTGTGGTCTGGTGGTTAGAGCATTGGACTCATGATTGAAAGGTTGTAAGTTCAAATCCCAGCTTGGTCATTATCTTGACTTTAACCAAAAAAGCCTGAGAGTAATTTCTGTTATCTTTAACATCAGCCACTATGACTGATTAATAGACGTAAAATGTTTCCTATGTACTGTTTCCTATGTAATCGGTTATACAGTACATGTACATGTATACCAGCATGGCATTGTTGTGGTGGAATGCTGCTTTGCTGAGTTCCTAAATACTTCAACAGAAACGAAACATATACATGTACATGGATTGTCTGTTGCAAGAAATAGTCTGTCAATGAATGACAAGTCAGTGCGTGCAGTTATTAATGGCAAGACTCATGATAGCTTTGAAATTAAAAAATTGACTTACAATTAGTAAGGGGAGTCCAATCTTGGCCATAAAATGTTGTGGGAGAGAGGAGAAAACAAGTAAAAAAAATGGTGAAAGTTTGAAAGAAATCAGACAAGGAATATGAAATATGGCTGCTTTAAAATTGAGATCACGAAGACTGTAAATTTCACATTGGCAACTGGGTATTAGGGACATCTTTTATTTCATATATTGGAGTATGGAAGAGTGGTCCTTGTCTTTATGACATCACCAATGTGGCCAATTTGAAGTCTCTGTGGGTATAGTGATTACCATTTTTTTTCTCAACTTTTAACAATTCATAATTTTCTGATATTTTTGTCCGATATATTCAAACTTTTTTTTATTAATTTTTCTTCTAAAAACAAACTTTTATTTGGGTTGGATACCCATTTGATAATTAAATGTTTATAATTTCAGTGTCCCCTATCAAGTGAAGAATATAAAATCAACTAGAGTTAAAAAAAAAAGTTTTTGACTATAGTGGCTCTTTTTATCAACACCAAGCATTTTGATGGCAGTGAGAAGGGGTTTTGTACATGAGAGTGAACTACATGTAATCTCCCTGGGGAAGGCTGGGGGATAGTAAATCATGGGTTGTCAGCCGAGACACAGGAAACGGTGCGGTAGCAAGGGGAGACTACCATTTAGCCTCGTTTCAGCCCCCGAAATGAAGGGCACTTTTCCTCAGATACATGTATCTCCCCTCCCCAAATGGGGAAACATATACATACATGTACCTGTATTTATGATGATATGATACATGATCATGTACAATGTAGTAGTAGTAGTAGTAGTAGTAGTAGTAGATGTAGATGTAGATGTAGATGTAGATGTAGATGTAGATGTAGTAGTAGTAGTAGTAGTAGTAGTAGTAGTAGTAGTAGTAGTAGTAGTAGTAGTAGTAGTAGTAGTAGTAGTAGTAGTAGTAGTAGTAGTAGTAGTAGTAGTAGTAGTAGTAGTAGTAGTAGTAGTAGTAGTAGTAGTAGTAGTAGTAGTAGTAGTAGTAGTAGTAGTAGTAGTAGTAGTAGTAGTAGTAGTAGTAGTAGTAGTAGTAGTAGTAGTAGTAGTAGTAGTAGTAGTAGTAGTACTAGAAGTATTAATACTAGTAGTAAAGTAGTAGTAGTAGTAGTAGTAGTAGTAGTAGTAGTAGTACTAGAAGTATTAATACTAGTAGTAAAGTAGTAGTAGTAGTAGTAGTATTAGTAGTAATACTAGTATTAATAGTGTAAGTATTATTATTAGTATCCCAAGTACGAGTATGTGATTTAGTGCTATTGTCAGCTATAGATAATTCCCAATTTTAACATAGATTTATAACCCCCCCGTCCAATAAAAAACAGGCTTTTTTTTTCTTAATTTAATGTTTTAGAAGTAGCTTTATTTTTATGAAACCAAATCCTTGTATTCTGTGTTTAAATCTTACCTGTGATTTTGTTACAAATTCATGCAAAATCTTCAATAAATCAGATTTACATACACTACATATTCCTCTAGAATTTTGAATTTCAACATTAGTTTTATAGTCAAGTCAGCGACAATTTCTGAGCACTGATCATATTATTCTGCCCACAACTACACTGTACATTGTTTGTTTTCATTTCAAAATCTTAGCAGGATATGAATTGGGTCATCAGGAAATTTTAAAATGAAAGGAAAATGAATTCTCACATCATGAACATAATTAGATTTGCTAATAATAATTCATTGCATTCTATAAACTTGTCATATTCATGCATTGAACTTTCACTTGTTCATAGCCCATTGCCATATACTGCAAGCATGAGTATTTGACATTTCATGTCTTCAACCAATAACGGGTCTAGAGTGAAGACTAGACACTAAAGACTGTCAGATGTCAAATATGCCAGCCACAGTACATAGGGAAATCTAGTCTCACTAATTCAGACTCTGCATTGTGCACTATGCGAATTGCGCAAACCAAGGGTCTGTGCCTGCAGACTATTTTTGTGCCTTGAGTATTTTTGGAATACATGTAGATATGCAGATATTGAAAATGATTCTATCATTATTATTATAGATGACTCTGCCTAAAGTTGAATCTCTTGTGGCCACATAAGAGATACATGTATGTTTGACTTTAATAGCAGAAAGTTTACTTTATACAGAAGGTAAAAAACATGTCTTGCATAATCTGGTTATTAATCAAAATTGCTTGGACTTGAATAGGCGATTATTAGACTGTAATATACATGTAGAAGATCAACTTGCAGAGTTACATAATACATCATTAAAAAAAAAAAATTGATAAAACTGTACATCAAGTTAGTTAATTGGACAGTGAAGACAGAATTAGAACATACAATCACTTGTGGCCTTGAAAGAGACTAGCAGGATCTAGCTGTGGGCATATACAGGGGAGGATGAGGCGAAGAGATCATCGAGTGAGATTAGAGATCTAAAGTATCTGATCGATGGCACACCGGCTGGTTGACATTGTAGGCAAAGCCAACGTCAAATCAGGGAGTTGTTAGTATTTTTTTAATTCGACCCGAATCCCTGATCACCTTTCCTTTCGGATGCGAGCGGTCTATTTTAAGTTCGGTGTCCACCCCTCTCTGGTCAACTGGACATGCGCCAGCAATCCTGGACTTGAATGCCACTGTTTACTAGGAATACTAGCTCTCGGGTTTAAAGCTCTCTTGCTCCGTATTTTAGCTTTGGTTGAGTGCATTTTGAAGTGCAGAAAGTGGGCAACACCATCAGTTGGAGATTTCAACCTGTGGATGTCAAATAATTTTGTTGGATTTGATTTTGGAGATAATACCCAGCTAGCCAAATGTAGGTATCATTTATAGAAGTACATACATGTAATTGTATACTTTTCTAATCTGCTTTTTTTTTAGGTATGGTGTGGAAGTGATTACTGATAATTTTATTTAAAAAAAAATGAATCGTTGAAAATCAGTTGCAGACCAAATGGTGGTTTCTTGCAATATTGAACAGAATTTTCACTTTCCTCGAGTGACATCATGCATTATTAATTGGAGTATTACCGGTATGAGTGGATGAAGTGTGAAAGTTTTCTTTGTATAAAATATTGTGATTGTAGGAAGGATCTCCGGCACTCTTGCATTGGGCACACTGTCTTCTGGATCGGATATGTCTTCCATTAAAGGGGACTCCAGCCTTGGCCATAAAATGTTGTGTTGGGAAGGAGAAAAATAAATCAAACAGAATCGTGAAAGAGTGAAAGAAAGCTGACAAGCAATAAGAATGTTATAGCTGCTTTAAAATTGAGATCACTTAGACTATAGATTTCAAATTGGCAAGTTGGTAAGTAAATTATGACAAGTGGCAAGTACAACTTTTCCATACTTTATCATCTGTCATTTGTGGTTTTCTCCGAAGTACCCACTCCCCTGGGGCTGTAATCTAAATAGCCTAGGTAGTACATGTATATTGTTTTATGTCCTCATGAAAGAAAAATATATTTTGAAGTAAAACTTTTGAAAAAAAAGTAATTTTAGCCATTTTATGTATTGGAGTACATGGAACAGTAGTCCTTGCCTTACATCACTATGACAACACATTTGTTAATTTGAAATCTCCATACGAGTAGTGATAACCAATATTCACAACTTTTAAAAATTCATAATTTTTTGTTGTTTGTCCGATATTGTTCAAACTTTCACCTACATGTATCATCTTGTCTGATTTTCCTTTTTCCTCTAAAAGCAAGTTTTCATTTGGGTTGGATTCCCCTTTAATAATAAATGAAGCCTTCAGGACAAAATGCCAGTTTTCTGAACTCCATTTTAATTGAAAATATGGTCTAAAGTTGTGGTTGAACAATGAATTAATCATCAGGCACAAATCCTTATCGTAACTATGATCAACAAGTAGGTCTTCCCACAAGACTAGCAAAAACTCTCTGTTGTAGGCCTCACATTCAGACCACTCAAGTGAAGGTTTTGCACTGCAGACTAACAATGGATAGCCATTTGTTATTTACCGAGGTTTTTTACCTGACTGCTAAGAAAGCACGAATGCCTGTGAGCAAGCAACCAGGGGACCAACGGCTTAAGGTCTTCTCCGAGGGACCTGGTAATGAGGATAAATGCCTTACCAAAGGGCACTAGCGCACCACTTGGGAATCGAACCCGGGTCACCGGAATCCGAAACCCCCGCTCTACCGACTGAGCTATCACGCCTCCTTGAATATAAAAATCTATATGAGGCCGTTCCCATTACGCTTTCTAAAACTAGTTTACTGGAAACCGATTCAGGAAACCAGTTTGGAAGATTGCTTTGCTAGCGTTCCCACTTGATCACACGAAAGTGGTTTTCAAAATCACTTCACGGAAAGCGATCTTGTGATATGGAAACGCTCTCAGTGGGGTGACACGTTTCGCACGAAATTTGAAACCGCAGCGTAGGCATTCTACACCTGTCGTGTGGAGTAGCCCGCTCAAAATGAGCGAAGATCGCTCCTGAAGAACGGTTGTGTCCTCACTTTATAGGCTAAAACCAGTTTAACGAGGCAAAGCCATCTTGAAAACTACATCCAAGGTGGTTTTCTGAACTGGTTTGGAAGATCGCTTCCAAGATCGTTTCGACCGTTCTCACACACTTTAAACTAATTTCCAGTAAACTAGTTTTAGGAAGGTAGTGAGAACGGTGTCTATGTAGCAGTAGGCCTACCTGTACAGGTTCAGGGACTCGACACCCCAATCACTCATACTTGCCTTCGACTAAAAAAAGTTTTCTTATACTATGAAAATATGAGGAAAGAACACAGTAAAAATATTTAACAAATTTTGAAATATTTGGCTTCCCATCATTTTAAACACAGAGTGATAAAGTTAAACTGGACTTTAAGAATACGTATTAGAAGATTGTAGGCCGAGATATAGTAGCTAAATACATGTATGAACATGAAGCAGGTATTTCAATAAACATTTGGCAACAATGTTTTTTTTTCACAGGCAAGGCATGCATGCATTTTTTACTATTCCTGAGTTTGCCCCTCTCCCGTATACTATTTGCTGATACCCGACTTTCCCCATGCTATTAGCCCAGTGACTCACAGAGGATAATAGGTTTAAAGGCCATGTCTGACTTTTTGCCTATTTCTCAGTCTATGTCAAATTTATTACAGGAAACAACATGTCAAATGATATAATGTTTAGTAGATCGTACTGATATCATTGTCTGATAGTACATTTAATGTGCTCAGGTATAAAAATCAGTGATTCAGCTTGTAATTTAATCCTTTGGGTCAGATAGGAACGGTCAGAAAGTTCTCCATGCGCTCAGGGTAGGAAATGATTTTTATTTCCTAATGCCTTTTTTTCAATTCATATTGGGGCGAGAGTGAAATTGTGGGGGCTATTTCTTCCATTTTCGGGAGCTTTTTTGCACCACAAGCAGATATGTGATAAATTCAAATAACATTTTGCCGTATGTAAATGTTCTTGATTCTTGAATATTATCTGATTTTGGGGCAACTCTAGAAAAGATGGTCACCCCGAGGCATTCGGTAGAGGGAATTCTGGGAGGCAATTTGGGCTGTAATGAAGCCAAAATTACCCAGATGTCACCCTCATTTATTTCTTATGCTCTACAGTATTGGTCTAGCCATAGTTTCAGTTATAAATTCAGGATATCTAGAGTGTTACAAAAATATCTGTGTCTCGTATGCTGCTGCACTGGGCCACCCAATTGGTCGACCTGCTCGGTGCTCTCATCCGTTGTGGTGAATGGTGAACCTTGATTATTTGGAACTTTTTCAGATGTAGGCCTATTGTCAAAAAAGTTCAAGCATTGTCATTATCGTATTGCCAATTTCTTTCAATCTGAAGCAAATCTACATTTGACACAAAATTAATTAATTTATATACATGTAGGTCAAGTCCACCCCCCAAAAATGTTGATTTGAATAAAGGGAGAAAATCAAACTTGCATAGTGCTGAAAATTTCATCAAAATTGGATATGAAATAAGAACATTTTATAATGTCATAACTTTCTTACTTTACATCTGATTTTGATGAAATTTTCAGTGTTATGCTCTTTGGATTTTTCTCTCTTTATTCAAATCAACGTTTCGTTGGGGTGGACTTGTCCTTTAAAGTTTCTGATCTTGATTTTGTCTAATCCCTCGTTCCCATGGTCGTCCGATCCATTACAAACACCACGATTGGCCTTTCGTAACTGATCGTTAACAATTTTCGAACCCTTACAAAAATTTTCTTCGACCATATGATTGCCACGACTGAGGTGATACGATCTGATACAATCTCTATGTTTACTCCGCAATAAGGACCACTGTTCCAATCGTGGCATGAATCGTGAAAGTATGAATTACGTATGAAAAAGAATCCACGTTAAGAGTTACACAATCCATACCTCTCTTTTTATCCTCTTATTTCTTTATTTCCTTCTTCTTCGTTCTTGTTTTCCATTCTTTGCCCCCTTTTTCCACTTTGTTAAAATTCATAGGGGCAGTTGACCCTTACCCCCCCCTCCCCGAAGTTCCACCCCTGCAGAGGATGGCATGTACATAGCATTTGTTGGCTCAGCCATTTTGAGCTCTCTGTTAAAAAAAAGAAAGGTTTATGAATGTGAGGATATTTTAAGCAGACTACCACACTCTTGGTCTATGGAATAGATGGTATGGGAGTAGCAACTAGCAAATGACACAGAAATGGCTTGAATTTTCTACTGAACAATATGTCCACTCTAATGTTTAGGCCTATATCTTTAATGCATACGTGTATGCATACATGAATGACATTTTCCATGCCTTCGACTTGCACTGTAGTCTCGCATGGCTAGAATGGCATCAATCTTAATTAAAAAAAAAAGATTGATACAAACATTAAATCTTCTAAATCTCCTGTTTCCTTCAAGGAGCAGAGTGACTGAGAGAGCCTAAGGATCCAAAGATGTATACTGTTCAGCTAGGTAGTATCTGTAGTGACAGTATGCGTCTATGCGAACAGACAGTATCCCGTATGATAACAGCAGTGCATTATTTTGATAAACATCAATATCCCTCTATTTGTTTTTTCTTGAAATGAACATGCTGTATGAAGTTTATGAATGTCTGTACTCCGTAGTTTATTAAACATGGTTTCCCACCATACTATGTTTATTTAATGATGTTAAACCTCGCATTGTAGGGAAATGGATAGTGAACTTGAATAGTCGACGATATGCAGTAATGTGTTGAATTTCCCATCATGAATATGAGGTTAACTTTTCATTTGATATGCACTCATGACTTTTGGGGAATCTTTCCGGTGTGTTGGCTCAGTCGGTAGAGTGTCCATTTTACAACCAGGAGGTCAAACCCCGGCCTCGTCAGACCAAAAGACGTTAAAAGATGGGAGTTGCTGCTACCCTGCTTGGCGTTCAATCATTATAGGGATGGAGCCTTTTCGATCTGGCGCTGCGCACAGTACATGTAGCTGCCGGGCCCACGATCAATTGGGCAAAGCAAATTTTCTGAGTATTTCATTTCATGTCTATTTCGAACAATAAAATATGTGGATGGATGGATATTTTTTCCAAATTTTCGGGATTGGGTGCAATAATAGTCTTGTTGCTCTATCAGGCAAACTGATATCACCATCTCATTTTGGGCCCCCTTATATGCTTTTCACACAATACTTTTTTTCCTTAACCCCAGGGAAATTGGTGGGGCTAAGGGGGGGCCTTAGCCCCACCAATTTCCTGGGGTTAAGCTTAGCCCACTTCTTTTTCACACTACGTTGTAGCAAAGTGGGCTAGCACGGTAAATAGTACGGTACTATCTGGCCCTGCAAAAAAGCAGGGTTAACCGGCTTATTGTGGTGCTAGCACCACAATTGTGGTGCTAAGAGATGCAGTGAGAAACGAAACTGGGCTAAGCAATAGCCAATCACAGAAGTAGAAATTGCACGTTAATCACGCTCTGTATGGTAAAATCATCAATATTCATGAGCTGTGGGGTAGTCCGGGGTTAAGGCGTTAACCCCGGCTAAGGACAGTCAGTCCGCAAGCCCCTGTGTTAATAAGCAAATGAGCAAGATTTATCCAAGTCCTCTCGTGGCTGAATTCATGTCCCTGCAAAATCTCGTGAATTGTGAGACTTTCTTTCTCAAAGAATTTAACCACTTTCTTCTTGAGTAATATTGATTTTTTTTTGTACCATGGGCAAGAGTAAATATTACCCTTTTATAATGGTCATTTTTTTGAATGAAATATTTTGATAAGTAAGTGAATTTTTTACCTGAAAAGATGCATCAAACATAATTTTCTTCCTCTGTTTTCACTTGCAAATTGTGCAACATTTTGTGTTTTAGGCACCAACATTATTTATATCATCAGAAAGCTCAAACTCTATACATTGTACTTTCTTACAATGTCACTCTTGATATGTGGCATCTTTTAGATGGGTCAGCAGCCAGTTATTTCCATCAAGATGCAAGACGAGATTTCTGAAATTTTTGAGTAACATAAAATCCAGAGTTCTGATTGGCTGAATACTGTTTTCAAAACAAACAGCGGCGGTAGTTTGAAGAGATTACCACATGGTGAGTGTGACCTTGCAGAGGCCCAGTGTGGGGAACATTGGAATTTGCGTGGGTGTGTGGAGTCTACAACCAATCAGAGCGCAGTATTCTTGTTTTTGAGCTGCAAAATGTACTTGGCCTATGAAAAGCTGGCTGCTGACCCATCTAAAATACATCTTCTTATAGAAATTATATCATATTAAAGCTTAGATCTTCAGCTTTATCATGATTTAAAAATAATTTGTGCCCAAACAGAAATTAAGTGTGAAAACAACAACTTTTGTTCGATGAAAAAAAATATTTTGTTTCATGTTTTAGATCAAAAGTTTTTCCTATATTACAACATTTAAAAAAAAAATCAAAACACATGACCTAAAAGAATGATTCTTCTTCTTTACAAAGATACCAAAAGCATGAAATTTGGTCAATATTTAGAGCAGCAATGGCCGAATAAAAAGAGGTGTTTTGGTTCGCACCAAGCTAATTAACTATGCAAAAACCCTCTTGTCATGAATATCACTTGGATAAAAGAAGCTACTTTTTCAGGGCTTGCGGACTGACTGAGCAGATAGTATGGGGTTAAGAAAGACAGTGTGAATAAAAAAAAAAGATAGTATGGGGTTAAGGATAGTCCGGGGTTAAGGATAGTATGGGGTTAAGGAAATGCAATGTGAAAAGCATATAATTGTGTTCTGTATGGACCTCTGCAAGCAGTCCCCCATGAATCGCCTGGAACAAGCTTTGAGCATGTTAAAACTGGGCTATTTTCATCATATTGTAACATCTTTTTGAGCCTAATTAAGGGCTTGCATTAGAGGGGTATGGAACAGTGTACTCGTAGTTCATTGATTGTCATGGATGACACAGATTGTCATTCCTTTTAATCCTGTGATCTTGTTACCTTGCTGAAATGGAGGACAGTAAAAGAGGCCGGGTAATCCAGGGGAGAACAGTGTGTTGCCATTTTGATGCTCGACGTGTCCATGAACTGGACGGAAGTATTAGAGACTTTGGTCTGCATGTTTAGTGTATCAATTCAATACACAATGACATCCTACATACCTTTGGATAAACAAAATCTTTAGATTTCTCTTAATTATTTGCATAAATTAATGTTTTATGTATTCATCTTTCAATTTATTTGTTTATTTGTTATAATTTTTATTTATTTGTTTACTTATTTAATACTTATTTATATATTTATTTGTTTGTTCGTTGGTTCGTTCATTCATTTATTTATTTACATTGTATGTTTATTTATTTATTTGTTTATTTATTTATTTATTCATTTATTTATTTATTCATCTATTATTATTTATTTATTTATTTATTTATTTATTCATTTATTTATTCATTTATTTATTCATTTATTTATTATTATTTATTTATTTATTTTTTCATTCAGTCAGTCAGTCAAACATTTGCTAATCAATGATTGATCAATTGATTGATATTTTTTTCTGGTTCGATATGTTTGTCTGATTACCATGAACTGTATGTTTATAGATTCATTTACCTGTAGATTATTATTTCACATTTAAAGTTTTAGTTTCTTACGTGATGGAATGATGGAGCACAGATTATAATGAGCCAGTTCTCATATTACATTACAGTGTGTAAATCAAAGTAATTCATTTCTTTTAATTCTCACTGGAAGTTCTCACTTGATCATTCAAATAACATAAACACAATTATAATTTGTTAGGTCTAATGCGAACATTTTATAAAAGCATTGCCCACTTGGGGCACATTCGGGGGTTTTCTTCTACTCATTTTTCTCTCAATTTCTCTCAAAATAATTCTATGTTCATACTCTTGGGCTTTTGGAGAAGCTAGACTGCATGTTTGTATTTGATTCTAATTACTAGTATTATCGGCAATGCAATTCCAGTTTTTGTCACCGTGAACTGAAGGAAATTATGGTACATGTAAGTCTTATTTCATGCCATTTAACTTTTGTTTGAGCTGGACAAGTACCCTAAATAAAGTAACATCTATTTTTGTTGTATTCTGTTGATTGTGATCAATGTCAGTGATTTAAAATGAAATCTATCGAGGGATTGATTTGTGATGATTTTTAGATGAGCTTTAATTTAACATGTGAGAATGGACTCTGAAGTACCTCCAAATGTATGTGTGCCCTTCGTTGACTTGCCTTTTTATGTCTTTTCCCCCTTTATAGTCGCCCTCTGTTGTTCTCCCTTCTCTTGTCTTCTGGCACCTATGTGAGTATGTGCACTGGAGACGGTGGGAGTGATTCATGGATACATGTACATAGGGAAGGATTTAGTCTTATCCTGTGGGATGATTTTTGTGGGTTAGACTAAGAAATCAGACACTGATTAGTTATCATTGGCAACATATCCCCACAGAAAAAAAAATGAAATAATATAAATTAATCAAAATGGAACAAAATAGAACAAACTAACAAAGATTGATTCAATTATAAAGTGAATATTCAATGTGAAAACAAACAATGCATACCTTGTATGTGTACATTATTAAAAGAACCTTTTTTTGAATGGACAAAATCTTAATCTCCCCCCTCAAAAAAAAAGGGGGGGGGGTGGACAAAATGATAAGGCCCTGTATATGGTTTATCAATTCCTTGAAAAATTGAGCAGGAGTTCGAGCTAAAACTACAAATAATAATATTTGCATTTTGTATATACATGTACATGTAAGTGCTAGATATACATGTACAGTAGATCCATCTATTATTGTCATTATTCCGGTTTAGCAATAAGGAGATATGGAGATTTTTACCCCAAAATATTGAAATATCACTTTTGAGTTTTAAAAGATCCCCCTCCCCATCACCAAAAACAAACAAAAAACAAGAAATGCTGTTGGGGTCAATTTATCATTTGATTTTAATTCAGAATAATTTGTAGAAGTATTAAAAAAAATACTAGCATACAGAAAATATGAATGTTCCCCCTGCCTGATAGCACAGCATGAAAATGAGGGTAATGATTGACTTTTGAATTGAACCCCCCCAAAAAAAAAAATTATATTGGGACCATTTCAAAATTTTCAATTTGATGAATCTAAGTTTAATTTGTTTAATTTTGTTGTTAGGGTCAATTTAACATTTGATTTTAATTCAGAATAATTTGTAGAAATATAAAAAAAAATACTAGCATACAGAAAATATCAATGTTCCCCCTGCCTGATATTTGATTTTAACATTAACATTTGATTTTAATT
This sequence comes from Lytechinus pictus, assembly GCF_037042905.1. NCBI lineage: Eukaryota > Metazoa > Echinodermata > Echinoidea > Temnopleuroida > Toxopneustidae > Lytechinus > Lytechinus pictus. The sequence continues at coordinate 6,230,627 of NC_087259.1, forward strand.
CAGAATAATTTGTAGAAGTATTAAAAAAAAATACTAGCATACAGAAAATATGAACGTTCCCCCTGCCTGATAGCACAGCATTAAAATTAGGATAATGATTGACTTTTGAATTGAACCCCCCCCCCAAAAAAAAAAATATTATATTGGGACCATTTCAAAATTTTCAATTTGATGAATCTAAGTTTAATTTGTTTAATTTGTTTAATTTTGTTGTTAGGGTCAATTTAACATTTGATTTTAATTCAGAATAATTTGTAGAAATATTTTAAAAAATACTAGCATACATAAAATATCAATGTTCCCCCTGCCTGATATTTGATTTTAACATTAACATTTGATTTTAATTCAGAATAATTTGTAGAAGTATTTAAAAAAATACTATCATACAGAAAATATGAATGTTCCCCCTGCCTGATAGCACAGCATTAAAATTAGGATAATGATTGACTTTTGAATTGAACCCCCCCCCCAAAAAAAAAAGAAGAGAATATACTGGGACCATTTCAAAATTTTCAATTTGATGAATCTAAGTTTAATTTGTTTATAGAAGTATGAAAATAACCAGTGTACAGTAAATATTAATTTTTTTCCTGTCTGATTATTAGTGCAGCCAGCACTAAAATTAGGATTGTGGCTAACTTTCATTCATACGTGTAGGCTGTATATGGGGATTGCGACGTCCATAAAGGACTTCCTGTCTGTTACAAGCTACTAAGAATAGACGATGACCTTCACGGATTGAGGTCAACTCGGGAATAAAGGCATTGACATTCAAATTGAGAATGAGAAGGGTGTTTTAGTGTACTTCCCTTGAGGCAAATTAAGGTGGATTGATTGATTTTTTCTTGTATTATTAATCATACTGCCAAGTGTGTGTACATACGTATGTACATGTACAATGTATGAATATAACTTTTCTGAACATGTAATTAAAACATATTGGTAAAACACTCAATGTATTCTGGTTCATTAATATAATATATAGGGCAAGATTATTCCCCACGTGTGTTTTGTAATCCTGATGATGAAAAAAAATCTTCTTTTTTTTGGAGGCATTCGTATTGATTTTGAGGCCTTGATTTAGACATAATTTCAAACCATATTTGCTCATTGACCATTGTTTTTGTACATTGGACGAAATGGTGCTACATTCTCTGATGGCGATGTTTGACAAATGTCAGAAATAAGTATCTCAGAAAAGATGATTGCTCATGTATAGTAATACTATCAAAATGCTTGAAAACATGAATTTCCAATACTGTACCTGACTTTGTACAATTAGTGGAGTTGTGTTGAATCAGCACCATTAGGCTTTGAGCTATTAAACACAGAGGGAACCATATTTCATAAAGCTTGTTGTAATAACAAATTTACATTAAAAGTTGAAAGCTATTGAAATTCTGATAGAAAATTTGTTATAGAAATTACAGAGTATCCATTTTCTTACATAACGAGCCTTTATGAAATGGGACTGGTGTACATAATGTATAACACCAGTCAGTGTTAAAACAACAATTGGCTTTGATTCTACACTTGTGTTGTTTCAACACTCTGGTGTTTACCGACATGTACATGTATGTTTGAATCGGGTTACAGTTTATTAATTAACTCCGAAGGCATTTTTGCTGTGTATATTGAACCAAGTATTAAAGCACCCAAGACGTGTTGCCAATTTAACACTTAAACCTCTGACTGGACTGGCTCTCCTACAACATGTACGGTACAGTGTAGTCTATCGAACTGGTCTCCAAATGTCATCTTGGAGTCTGTCTGAGTCTGAGCTGACAGCGGCTTTTAACTTCCACCATTGCCTGCGTTCCTCGCAGATTGGGACTGGAGGGAAAGACAACCCTCTCCTTGGCTTCCTGTCACTCATCGTTGCCATAGCGACAGGGGCCAACACCGTCCCTATCGCATGTATCCATGCCCTCCTTCTCCCCCTCCAACCCCCTCTCTCTCCCTCTCCCTTTCTCTCTCCCCCTCTAGCCCTGCTGATGTTAAAACATTGGTATTTCCATCTTTTTATATTTAGGAGAACAATTTGTGGTGACGGCAAATTTTAGGCCTTTTCCTGAGCTTTCGCTCTGTCTATGCCTTCCACGTGATGTGATTAATCCAGTCATAGAATGTGAGTCAAAGTTTGGTCTCGATATTGAACTCTTCTACCGCATATTTTCCTCCTGTCTTTTTCTTCTTCAATACTCATCATCAGCTGACATTTCAGAGCAGGAATAAAGCCAGAACTTGGCCGCACTCAAAGCCTTTTGTGGTGAAAAGATGAACTTTGGGAATCTCTTGGATTTATATTGTGTAATTTGTATTTGGAAAATAGAGTGATATTCAGAATTCTTCTTCAAAAGCAATATTTCATAGGCTTGAAATGAAGACGTGCGTGGAATGTATTCCTTTCTTGGTGTAGTTAATTGTTCTTTCGCCACCTGCGCAAGTGACTTGAAGAAAAGAATTTGAATAGTTACGGAATACATGTAGTTCGTAAAACATCTTGTCTTTGTTCAGAATTGGATTTACTGTACATTTCATACCTTATTTGAATCACACATCGAATGGTGAGTAATGTAACTAATCATATATACATGTAGGCTTGTGAAGTATTAAATCAACTTTGCTCAATGGAATGTTTTAAAACTGAGTAAACTTAAACATTATTGTAGAGTTTACAGTTATTTATAATTTATAACTCTGAATAATTGTGACTAATTGTGTTCTTTTACAGGAAGAGTCAGCTGTATTTTACTAGCCTATCTGAATGCAATTATCATCGTGACTACATGTATGTAAAAAGATGTTAGGCTTACACCACAGGCAAATTTCGTTGTATTTTTATGCTGTATGAGCCGGTACCTGAATAAGAAAATATAAGTTTGTATTTTATTAAAATTCGTAAAATGTGTATTTGTTTGCCTGCAAATTCCAATAACACAAAGTTATTGTCTTTTTCAATAATAATAAACACAGCATTTGTTATGCGCCATCTATCTAGTAAACTATTCCGATGCGCAATACAAAAGTGAACTTTTTAGGTTTTATTTCTTCAGTCTTTTTTTTAACATGAATTCATGTTATAATTCAATCTCTACAAATTTTTGTGCAAATTTTATGCAATTCATGAATAAGGCTTTTTAAAATCCATATTTGTACATATACATGTACATGTAATGTAACATGGGATCTCTTTATGACCATTATTCAAATTTTAAAGGTACTTTTGAATCTATTTCCTATTCTGTTGTCTGATATATTTGGTCACCAGCCTGTTTGATTCATCTATTTTTTTGTTCAACAGAGCAGCATGAACTAGGTTGTGAAAAGAAAATAATAATACTTTTCCTTTTCCAAAGTAAACATCAGACTAAATTTGATCTCTGTCCCATGTGTATTGTGTATATAGCGCCCTCTATGAGAAGGTTAGTTCTATTTTGCAAGCACAACTTTAATACCTCAGTCCACACAGAATTGTAATGATGATGCTAATTTTTTTTTGATGAATTATGGAACCTTCCGCAGGCTAATTATTAATCATAAATCATACTGTAATAACAATGAAATGAAGAAAATTCTTCTTTGACAACACAATACAAGTTTCACATACATGTATTTCCAAACAATGAATGAGTGAAGCAAAAAAGCCATATTTTATTAATATGTAATATAGGCATGTATTCTCAAAAGAGGTTTCAATTGTACCATGTTTACAAAACCATGGACTAAAAATTGAAAATTGAAAATTTATGTACATAATAACACTGATTCAGGGAAAAAAATTACACTGGGACTCGGGGCGATGTTGCCCCTGAAATGCTCAAAATAGCCCTTGAAAATTAAAAAAGAAATTCCAAGTTCACTGCAATAAAGATTTTAATATCTAATGTTGCAGATTTAGACCATCGCTTGTGAAAAGTAGCCCCTGAAAATTAAAAAGAAGTAAAATATTGCCTGCGCTTATTTCATCAATTACACTTTAAAAGTCCAATTATAAATGCATGCTTTTGGCAAAGGACGTCTGATTATAATGAGCGATTGTACATGAAATCTGCACAAACCATGGATTTGTTCTGTGTTACAATTTCTTTTGAGAATATAGGCCACAAAGTTTTCCAGAAATTATATCATATTTCAAAGATGTACAGGGTGTAAAACAAATCCAGATCGGCTGTTAATAGGGACCAGCAGAATATTGGATTTAATCTTACGGATTAACTTTTAAATCTCAAAAGATATGAATTCAAATCTTTTAGCTTTTCTGCGAATTCACAAGGTTTAAATCTAAATCCAATATTCGTCTGTCTCTATTCACAGTTGATCTGGATTCATTCTAAATCCGTGGAATTTAGAATCTCTCATCCAAATGATAGTGAATGATAAATATGAAAAAAAGCTTCTGACACAATCAGAGGTATGATAATTGAGTATGTATAAAAGATGTGACAATTACTGTAATCATATACAATGTACACCTTTAATAATAGTACGCTGTACATAGAGGGCAGACCTTGTGGTTGCCCAAGTTAAATAAAGGGGTACTCCAGGCTAAAAACTTATGGATAAAGTAAAATCAGACAAACAATTTTATTGAAATCGCACTAGGAATTAATAGGGTGTAACAGTTCTGTGCATTACTTGTATGAATATACTGTATGCAATGAGCAGGCTGATGATGTCATATCCCCACTTTTGTGTTTTACTATATGTCATTATTCAAATTTTGTCTCCCATGGATGGAAAAATAAAAAGTTGAATTGATTACTGATTTAAAGGACAAGTCCATCTCAACAAAGAGTTGACTTGAATAAAAAGTGAAAAATCCAACGAGTATAACACCAAATATTTCATCAAAATCGGTTCTGAAATAAGAAAGTTATGACATTTTGAAGTTTTACTTAATTTCACAAATCAGTTATATTCACATCCTGGTCGGTCTGCAAATGAGGGGACTGAGGACATCGCTCACTATTTCTTTTGTATTTCATTATATGAAATATATGATTTATTCCCATTTTCTCCTCAGTTTTCTTGAAACAAAGTTTCATTCCTCCTTGAACAGTGGATTTACCATCGCCTTAACACTTTATGGTTCAGTCAAGTTGGTCCTTATTGTCAAATCTGTAAAAATTGAAATATTCTATATTTCAAACAATAAAAAACAAAAGAAATAGTGAGTGAAGGACATCATCATCTCTCTCATTTGCATGTCATTGAGTTATGCATATAACTGTTTTGTGAAAATATAAAGCGAAACTTTAAAATGTCATAACTTTTTTATTTTACATTTGATTTTGATGAATTTTGAGAGTTATGCTTGTTTGATTTTCTCTATTGATTCAAATCAACATTTTTATAGGGTGGACTTAACCTTTAATGTTGAATAAAATTATAATAATTGCTGCAAATTATTTTGCTACAAGGGAGACATATCATACACTCATTTATGAAAATACATGTATGAAAAAATGATGAAGCAATCTGAGTGAAAAACTCCTAATTAATTATCAAGTTTGATAATAAAGAATAAGTACAATTAAAGTGCAAACAGGAAAAATTAGCAGGACTTATTTCAAGATACAGATCTTTAATCACTTTTAGGAAGATATCAAATTGGTGACTTGTCGGAAGATATATCAAATTGGCAACAACGTGACTGATATTACATATACAATGACTCAAAGAACAATTAGACAACCTAATGACTTGAGAGACGAATAGACTCTTGCATGAATCAGAGGTGGATTATAATATCGGGAAGACGATTCTTATCAATTCTTTATCACGCCATGGGGGGTGTATTAGTGGATTGGGACACTTGGTCGAAACCCGAGACTCAATACCAGATTAACAACAGACAATTTACTCCCCAAAGATGAATTCTGATCCCGCAAGGAATTTCATTATTATTTGAAGAATCTGATACAGAATAAAAGTATTTTATTTGCCATCTCCTATTAAGCGAACACGATGACACATCCTAAGCCTGCAGTGCAATGATATGTTGTATCATATTGAATATCTTTATAGCTACATACATGAATCAAATACATATACATTTTTTTCATTTCATTGTAAATGTATTCAGTAAGAAATCATAGGACTTGCTTTCAGGGCTCTTTGTGCACTTGCACATTTAGCAATACACTCTGGATTAGGTTATCTCCAGTATCGACTTGCGGTCCACAGACGTTGCATTCTGGTAAAAAAAAAAACTTTGCTGGAGTTTTTCAGGAAAATTCTGTTTAATAATTCTTGGGGGGTTTTGTAGGATTGCTTGGTTTCTTTCAAGGATGAAACGTAGTTGCCCGTGGCAGTGAACGTGCCGTCGAACGTAACATTTTCTTGGCCCGTTGGAAGGAAATAATTACCACAATTCCTCTCCGGTAAGTCTGCTTACGTCAGCCTCCTCACGGTTCTTAAGCATTCCATTTTGTCAGATTTCCTCCATGGTTACGCTTCAATTTGGAGTTTATATGATCCATTACACCCCTTTATGAATTACATTGGAAAAATTCACAAACAACGTAATTCAGTTTTTTTATAGGGAGATTCATACGTCAAGACCTATGGTTTCTAAGGAGCCGGTTCGATGTTATTTCGTACACTATTACATTTTTTCTTGTTAGTCTTATTCATCAAATGATTTTGAAATTCATTTTTCAAGCAACTATTTAGGCTTCTTGTTCCTCCTGCTTCAACTCATGGTTGGAGATCCATATTGTGCATTTTGGAAAACATCTTGTTTATATTTTGCTGCACGAGTACTGTAAGTTGTAAAATTCGCTCAGAAACAATGGCATTCAATTTGCATTGTTATGTTCCGATTTCCTCATTGAGCTACATATTAGAGAATTTCACGGGTAACTTGTTTGCACCAGTCTTCTAGTCTGCAAGCACAGACTCAAATTTGACACTTTAATTAAAACCATGTCTGTAGAGTGAAGACTAGTCTTCAAAGTCTCTCTGTAGAGCAAGCCACAGTACATAGTGAATCTAGTCTCACTACTTCAGACTCTGCATTATGCACTATGCGAAATTGGGAAAACCATGGGTCTGTGCCTGCAGACTACCCAATTTCCATTTCTTTCCATGTACGAAAGTATGTCTGTGTGTATGTGTATCGATTGAGGGGTGTTTCATGAAACTTCTCCTCAGAGATTGTCCCTGGCAAATTTGCTCTGAGCCAATGAAATGCAAGGATTTTAGTCCACACTGTGCTGCACTCGACCCAGGTGAGGTGAATGGGTACCCGGCAGGAGTAATTCTTTGCATGCACTGAGCGCCGGTGATGTTAGCTCGAGCTAAATCCGGGGTAATAATAGCAGGGCTTTGTAACCTCTGGCACAAAGCGCTTTGTAAATCCAGCTATTATTCTTATTATCAATGTAAAGTACATGTAAAGCAAAAAGTGGAAAATCACTATCTGTTCATGAAATGCTCCCCAGAAATGATATTGCATTTGGGTACTGACCTAAAATAAAATGTCCCCATTTGCAAGACTTGTCTCCTAAGGGGAAAAATCACCCTGGTAATAGATTGGTTTTAATAAAAGCAGAATTAGATGAAAAAAAATATTGGTGATAGTTTGATGAAGATCCATAAAAAAATAATGGAGTTATGAATTTCTAACGTTTTTAATGATTTTGTGATGTCACAGACGAGCAGTTCCTCCATATGTTGTTGTGTGATATAAATTCCCAAAAATGCAATTTTCTAAAAAAATATTTCTAGTGATTTTATTTGGTAGATATATCATGAGACACATTAGTTCATACCATCTTCTGTAAAGAATAATATTGTTTTCATCATATTCCAATAAATGGAATTTTTAGAATTTTAACATGGGAAAGCTGCTCGCATACACTGGTGTCACAAATTAAAATATTTAGGAATTCGTTAATCTCTCATAATTCTTTGATGGATTTTCATCAAACTTTCACCACCAAATTTCTTGAATTTTCTGCTTCTTTTAAAACAAACTTACCACCAGGGTGAAATTTCCCTTTAAAAGTATAGATTTTTAGTACAAGTTGGTATTCTTTTTTTGTTATTATTGGGAAGCAAGCAGTTATGACTGAAAGATATGGCATGTGGAGTTTGAATAAAATTTGACTTTAATATTCTATTAGCCCTCTTCTGCTATGTTTTGTAATTTGCATAATATAGATATATATATAGATTGAAATATTACAGTATGTTTATTATCAATTGAACTAGACTGGAAAGCTTATTCTCAAATTAACTTCTTTTTTCTTATTATTATAGTGGTAATGTCTTTTTTCAACTCCATACTCAGCATTAGCTATATTTTCCAAATAGAGTGATAGTCATATCAATCTTTATTTTGACCACCACCACCACCACCACCACCACCACCACCACCACCACCACCACCACCACCACCACCACCACCACCACCACCACCACCACCACCACCACCACCACCGCCGCCGCCACCACCACCACCACCGCCGCCACTGCTGCTACTACTACTACTACTACTACTAGTAATACTACTACTACTACTACTACTACTACTACTACTACTACTACTACTACTACTACTACTACTACTACTACTACTATTACTACTACTACTACTACTACTACTACTACTACTACTACTACTACTACTACTACTACTACTACTACTATTACTACTACTACTTCTACTACTACTACTACTACTACTACTACTACTACTACTAGTACTTCTACTACTACTACTACTACTACTACTACTACTACTATTACTTCTACTACTACTAATACTACTGCTGCTACTACTTCTACTACATATCCCATTAATATTTCACTTCAGTGTCTTTATTTTTTCTTTTTATAAATAATTCTCTTCTATCCATCACATATCTGTGATTCTCATCTATTTTTTTTTTAAATCCTGACTCCTGTTCTTTTCTGTCCTCACCACCTTGTCTCACTCACTCTCTCTCTCTCTTTCCATCTCTCTGCGGCCCCTTCCTCAAGTTTCCCCTTCCCTTGCACTTCCTGTGACTCACAAGCTGTCATTTTATGAGTTACTCTTCTTCGCATACTTGTTCATGCTCTGTACATTTTTCCCCAACAAGAAACATGATAAGAGCCTGGGGTGATGGTGTAAAGGGGGGGGGGGGGGTGGTAGCGAACGTAGAATGAGCACCTCGGTATCTCGCCTCATTCAGACATATGAGTATACCTTTCCTAATCCCTTCTTAATCAATTATCTCTCGCAAAATCATGCTAGATTGATTCCATTCCCCCATTCGTACGATGCCATTCGTCTGTGGGATCACCCAGAAATAACTTCTCACAAACCCAACTATTTTCGGAGATATAGCCGTAGGTGTTGAAAGGGGGAGAGATAGAGAGTGGGCAAGATGCTCATGTAGGGGCTATTGGCCAGGAAGAGCTCATTTAAAGTGTCACATTGCGGCGGGCATGTTGCGTATTGAGATGGGCATATCCAGTTTTGTTTGGATACATGTAACTTGCCGGTGAAGCTACCTCGCAACTGGCAACGGTTCTCTAGACTGCACACCTTGTGTTTGTTTACTTTTCCTTGATTTGTCTGAACCACATTTTTTTGAGGGGTAGGGTGTACTTATCAAGGACCTGCTTCCTCGTAGGATTGAAACAGTCCCTGTGATTCCTTGAAGGTGTGCGAACACCTGCCCAGCTGACACTGTATTACCAATCTTAGGAGTGCAACAAAGCCTTCTTCCAGTTTCCACGAGGATTTTAACGGACAGTTACCTTGAGATCTTGGCACGAAGGCATTCACTTAGTATTATTACATCAGGTTTTTAGGTGGATGGGAGGAGCTTCTGGGATGTGTTAATTTGCAGGTGTGGGTGATCATCTTCATTTACTAATCTTGTTATCCCTAGAAGGATGTCTGCAGTGTCTCGTCAAATACCTTAAACATACCTGGATATTTGTTTACAGAACAACTGGCATTTACCCCTTGAATTGCAAGAGCCTATCATCAACAGGTCTTTGTACCTTTTTTCTACAGCAATTGCTCACACCAAGGAATGACATTTGAGCAGAAGAGATCTGGAGCTTGTCTTCAACTTGATATTTCTTGACAAATAGCAATGGTAGTGTGATTCTTTTAACAGGATGAACGAAACCCTGAGGATAAGTTGAGCCACTTCAGGAAACAACGCTTTCATGTCTGGAGTATGAACTTGCTGATCTTCAATGACTACATTTCTTGTGTTGCTTTGAGAATTGACTTGATCTACACATACATTAGCATCTGCACCCTATGCTTTGATATTCGTCATATTCTTCCTCTTCTTTCTGTTTAAAAAGTATCAAGATCTAGTTACAGTTTAAAACAGGAAACAGTTACTTGGATTACCAGAATTCTTGGTGACCTCATTTAATACTGGTCTAAGAATACTTGACACTCTTTGTCATACAATTTAATCTTTAGTAGCAGTATTAAAAATGTATGCAGCATGTATGGAAACACTTGGTTATCTTCTTGACCATCCCATATAGAGTTTTTCATTCAAAGATCTTGGAGTATATATGAAACACTCTGTTTGAGTACTCAGCATCTGACCAAGAAAGTCTGACAACTTCATAGTAACTCCAAATAGCGATCTACCTTACTTCATCTTGCAGACTCCTACTCTGTAATTAACCCTCGTGCAGGTGTCCAGGTGGGACTATTAGGTTTCACAACACAGAGATAGTCTCCGTCTATACCCCCTTCCTCAATACATCTCTTGTCACATAGCGTTTATCACTCGTCCCTGGTGGCTCAGCCTGTGTTATCTTGAAGCATTAAGTTCGTCGGCGACTGATCGAGGAGTATTGCATTGGCCAATGGTTCCTTCAAGCCACATGTGGATATTATTATACTGATCTGAAGTGGAAAGTGGCACAAGATGTCCAAAAAGTTAGTACCGTAATCATATCTTCATGTATTATTTCTTTATCTTTTCAAGGTAGTGCAGAGTCATTTAAGTCAAGATTTCGGGCTTACTCACTGGTGTACTGGCTTTATAGTGTGACTACACTCTATGTACATTGTATAATTGATACCAACACCACTCCAGTTGATGTTGAGGACCACATCCTTAAGTGTTAAGATTCTACCCTAATGTTTAAATATAACACCAAAGAGTGTTAAAGTAATAACTGAGGTGTTTTAATAACACATTTGGGTGTTTATTTAACACCACAAATTGAACATCGGAGTAAAATGACTCCTCTATGTACACCGGTAAACTGGGACCAGTGTTAAAACTGACATCAGTTGGTGTCCCTAGAGGACTGTACCCTGAGGTGTTAAAAATTACACCCTGGAGTTTGAACATATTAACACCAAAGGTGTTTAAAAGTAATAATCAACGGTGTTTATTTAACACCTTTAGGTGTAGATTTAACACCATAATTTAATAACAGATTAAAATGACTGGGGTTCTTCATATACATTAAACACCACAGTTTTGGCTTTGTAAAAGTGTTTGTGATATGGTTGTTTCACTCACATGACTGTTAGGGCTTGTTCACTCTTCATTTTATCTTCAACAAATTCATTTACAATCCTGCACTACTTTTACATCTACATTGCATTATTGTCAAATTACAAGAAAAATGCATCTATTGTAATTGAAAATTACAAACAACAGTAACATTCCTTTATAATGTGCCTCTTATTCTTTTATTTTGTTTAAGGGTCTTTATTTTGTTCTTATTTTTGCTTGGTTTCAACATGAATTTGATTATTTCATTTATTTCTTGTTGGGTGTATTGTGCCTGGGAGGTGAAAAGCGAACTGAATCACTATGACCTGCAGGTCTCTCCTCCCGATCTAACTGATTGGCAGTGCAATGACTTTACCATCAATACGGCAGATCCGACAACTTCCTTGACTGGTTGGCTAAAACATTAATTGTAGTTCAAATGTTAACTGCCAGATAAAACAGGATGAAATGTCTGACAATCCTTTTTGAAATGCTTCCATGATAGTAAACTTTGCTCCTTATATACAGGTATTGTTTTAATTTTCAAAAATATATTTACAGTATGCATTGATGTCATTTGATTGAGGTGTCAAAATAAAGGAGTTTGTGTAGGATATTGACTGCAGAGGATCCCCCTAAACGTGTGTTAGGACTGCATTTTGGACGGTGATAAATTTAATAGTGAATCACGATACGCGGTCTACGGATTAGGTCAAGCTGGTCTCATTTCCCTTCATTTCCTGAACAGACCATTGATGAGGTGTCTCAGGAGGCCGCTCTCGATCTGCGTTATAAAGAAAAGAAAACAATAGTAGTATATTGTTATTATCATATTTTATTGTCATGTTCCTTTTAAACCTTATTGGCGGCGCTGCTAATTTGTATTGATTGTTATATGAAAATGTTGCATATTACTATCATTATTATCATTATCATTGTTGTTATTGTTATTATTATTATTATGATTATTATTATTGTTATGATTATTGTTGTTGTTGTCTTCATCATCTTAGTAATAGTAGGAGGAGGAGGAGGAAGAGGACAAGCATGAGAAGCTGTAATGATGATGATGATGATGATGATGATGATGAAGAAGAAGAAGATAATGCCAATGGTAGTAATATTAATAACAATAATGATGATGTTGATAATATTGATGATGATTAAATAGTGACAATATTGATCATGAAAATGATAATAGCAACAATAGCAGCAACAACATTAGTGCAACAACAACCAGAAAACACAACAACAACAGTTTGAAAATAGTGCTGCTGTTGTTTCATATGGCACACTTAAAACTCTAATATTTGCTTATAACCTACACTTGGCCGTCAGTCATATCATTCACTAAATTATTTTGGGGTGAATTCCCTCAACACACCCTCCATTGACCCCATTTTATTTTTTTCTGCGAGCTATTACACACCCTTTCTGTTTGAGGGTTTAGTTAAATCCAGGAGACCATTGGGGCCTCTCGCCCCCCCTCCCCCCTCAGGGTGCCCCGTTTATGATTTGCTGATTAATACACATACATGTACATCTGGCTCGTGTTGTTAATCATGCTTTCACATTAGTCTGCAAACACAGACTCACATTTGACGCTTTAACCAATAAGAGGTCTAGAGTAAAGACTAGACACAAAAGGCTCTGTCTGTGAGGTAGAGCCAGCCACAGTACATACATGTAGTGAATCTACATGTAGCCTCACTACTTTAGACTCTGCATTTATGCACTATATGACTGTGAATTGCAAAACACAAAGGTCTGTGCCTGCAGACTATGTACCTTCACACTTTCACTGAAAAGGATATGCCCCTACAAGTTGAAATGTGTACTGTATACTTGAAAGTTTAAAAAAAAAATATATATACCATATTCTTTGATTTTCAAGGAGATGGATATTTGTATTTATGTTGGAATTTGACATTTTTCTAAATTACCGGTATTTAAACATTGGAAACTGAATGTTTGAATTGTTTTTTGTAGATCAAAGTTCAGAAATTTGTTAAATTTTTATTTCTATTGCATTTGAATCACACTTGCAAGACATTCCCTTAAAGTCATTGCCTTTTGTTCAAGGTTAGCTGTTGATCTTTATTCCACAGGTTTATGTTATTAATGGAAACCTGGATGAAGAGTGTCAGATATAGATTAATGTTTTTTTAGGGTAATTATTTTGCTAAGCAATAGCTTTTAGTGATGACCTGCAGGTAATCAAATATTTCAATTATCACTCAATGTATGGTTATAGATATATACTGCTTGGGCAGCATAAAATTATCTGATCATGTGCCGAAGCATTGACCCAGTGCTTTACTGAAGCAATGTATGTGGAAGAAGTTCTTAACATTCAATATTCATGAGTAGGTCAATCTCTTCTGAAATCAATGTACTATATAAATTTTGTTCATATTCATTCCATATATTTCTAAACTTATGATTCAAATTCAATTAATTTTTTTCTGTGCATTCAATTTTTAATTTTTTTCTGGGTGAAAATGATTTCCAATATGGACAGGGATGACAATAGATAAAAATGGAAAGCTTGTGAAAAACACTTGCGAGAAGTAGTGCCTACTGAAATGCAGTTTTATGGTTAAAATTTAAGATGCAGAAATTATTTTTCTTCAAAAAGAGTAAAATTCTTCTGAAAGAGTGATTAATTAGCGAGCTCACTCTCTGCAGAGAGTCGTCCTACGGCCACTGGCCTATGACACACTCTCCACAGTTTATCTTGAAACATTTTTAGCCAACTGATGTATTAGTAACACATCGATCTCGGTTTAACGGCTTACACGTATGGACCTACGTGACCGAGCCAAGCTTCTCCATGTATACAGCGGTGAAGGGGAAGTGTTTAGGGTACCCCCTTCTTAGGTTTGAAAGCTCAGCGATGGGCTTTGCTGAGTAATAAGGCGTGTAGTCCGTGGTCTGACGACGGGGAATTTAAAGAGATCCTAATCGGGAGTTGTATATCCTCTGTGTGGAGAAGAGATTGTCACTTAAGATTCCAAGACGGTTTCAGGGTCCAGCATAAGGAGTCCTCCATGTTTAATACTCGTAGAGCAAACTGTAGATGAATTTCATATTGATATGGACAGGTTTGTTCAATCATATAGCGATTGTACAGTAACCGCATAGAAGGCAGCGGGATCGAGTGATTCAGATTTGTTGTGGTCATTCCTTTGCCTGTGTTTGTGGTAATCCGAAATCAAAATGGCCGCCATTCGTTGAAGTTCAGAATTAATTAGAGCGAGGATAACTTTTTTTTTGGTAATATACAAGGATTATGATTGGGTAAGTATATTTCTTTTACTTAAAGATTATTATTCATTTCCAAAGTCTGAAGCTATTTGAAATAGCTATTTGATTTATCAATTCATATGTTGTTTTCTACTAAAGTACTAGCATTTACTGCTGCTGCTGCTACTGCAGATACCAAGTAACTGTGGTTGTCAAATTTTTTTCCTTTGGACACATGTACATGTATTCTGCATTCTCATAAATCAATGATGATATCCCACGATTTATCTTTAAATGTTTTGTTTTTGGATATTGATGATAATACTTCTACTACATCTACCACTGCTATACTACACCTACATGTATATTCTACTACATCTACCACTACTACTACTACTACTACTACTACTACTACTACTACTACTACTACTACTACTACTACTACTACTACTACTACCATTACTACTACTACTACTACTACTACTTCTACTACTACCACTACCACCACCACTACCACCACCACCATCACAACCACCACCACCACCACTACTACTACTTCTATTACTATTACTACTACTTTTACTACTACTACTACTACTACTACTACTACTACTACTACTACTACTACTACTACTACTACTACTACTACTACTACCACTACTACTACTACTACTACTACTACTACTACCACCACCACCTCCACCGACGTCGCTGCTGCTACTGCTACTTCTACAGTACTACTTCTACCACTACCAATAGCAGTACTTTTTCTTTTTGTTAGGTAATTCCTGTGATTTATCAGTTTACATATGCTGTCTAATATTAAAGGAGTTTTCAAGGCTGAAAATAATATGATTCTAAAAGGTGAATTAAACTCAGACAAAACAAATCTCTGAAAATTAATGAAAATTGGACGAGGAATAACAAATTCAACAAAATCATGAGATTTTAAAGTTTTGCATTATTTTGGTGAAACAGTTCTATGCACACCCTCATGAATATGCAGTGAGCAAAGTAATTATATCAAAATACAAATTTTTAGATTTTCGGGAAATATGAAATATGAAATAAATGTTCCAAACTTCTTAATCTTCCATGAGCTTTGATATGGAATTTAATGGTACAAGCTTGGAAGCATATAGTATAGAATTCTATATTTTGTAGAGTGAATATATCAAAACATTCTGAAATTGGTCCAAAATATGTAATTTCATGCAGCGTGTATGATAGCTGATCCAACTCTCGTATCCACCTTGGTACAGATAAGACTAATCCACCCTAATCCCCTCTTAATCTTTAAATTTGATATATTTGTAGATTTATTTCAAAATTAATCTTTTATGTTAGATTTGGTTCTAGCTTGCGGTGTATGCTGTTTCAGTGATCATGTATGGGCTATGATTCATGAGTCATTTTAGTTTAAGGTGGAGTGAAAAAGTTCTGTCTGAAACACATTTTATGTGAAGATTATGATAGAAAGTATATTATGGGTAGCGGTAGTAGGGTAAAAACTATTTCAGAGTTTTCAGGGGCTATTTTTTCCAACTTGTATATATTTTTTGCCTATCTTTTTCATTATTTTTTAACGCAACAAGCACTTGCAGTAAATGCAGATATCAGCATTCTGACTTAGACAGAATCTTTATTTCCTAAATGTTCTTGAATATTGTCTGTGGAAGATCTTTTCGTGACTCTGACAATGATGGTCGCCCCCAAATCATATATATAGGGTATTTATATTGCGCACATATCCACCTTGTTAGGTGCTCAAGGCGCTCCTATATTACCCGGCTAAGCTAGGCGTTCATAGCGCACACAGCTTCTTGAGGAATAACTTCCTACCGGTACCCATTTACCTCACCTGGGTTGAGTGCAGCACATTGTGGATCAGTTTCTTGCTGAAGGAAATTACGCCATGGCTGGGATTCGAACCCACGACCCTCTGTTTCAAAGTCCGAAGACTAATCCACTGGGCCACAACGCTCCACCATTTGAAGAATTCGGGGGCAAATTTTGGCTGTGAAGAGAGCAAAATTGCCTGTCGCCCTCTTACGCTGATGGTACAATTTATGATAAAACCTTTATTAAAAAGTCAGGACACTGCATATAATTATGAAATGATAGAATTTATGCTTGAAATTGGTATAATTATCATGGTTTCATTCAAAGCGATAAGTTATGAAAATCAGAAAATTGGGAAATCATCCAAAGTTTGAACACTTACAGTATCTCAAAATTAAAGCTTGTTTTGGAGACCATCCTAGGTTTAGGACTGTTTGTAAACTCGCTGACAAATTGTGTAGTAAGGAAGAAGTAAGCTTTCAAATTATATTATGGACCGCCAGCGTTGGCTCGCCACTCGACACAATACTTATAATAAAGTACATTGATGTTGGTTTTCTGCGGCCTTTGGCTTAAAATAATGTGATTTGAACTCAGACAATCAAAACACTGAAAAAATTGATCGAAATCGGACAAAGAATAACAAAGATATCAGTTATGGCATTTTAAAAATTTGCATTATTCCAGTGAAACTGTTCTAGGCATGTCTTCATGAATATTCAATGAGCAAACTGATGATGTCACATCATCACTTGTTCTTTAGTATTTTATTATATGAAATTAGGTTTATTCAATTTTTTTCCTCCAAGAATTAAAAAAATGGATTGACAACTGATTTAGTGCATTTAATATTCATTGCTTCAACTTTAAGCCCTTGGAGACATATCTTTCACACGTGTATGAAAAAATGAAACAATTCTGATTTCATGCAGGGCTCCACACTAATCCTTTTTTTCATACTGGTATTAAAAAAACGTTCATGTCGGACCAGTAGATACCCATTTTCTAAATTTTTTACTGGTCCGAACCCATAATTTACTGGTCCCCAAAATGTAAAGAAAAACATAAGAAGACTTGTTTATTTTGCTGTCTTTTATTGCTTTTATTGCCCCTTCCCCTCCAGAAAAATAAACCATGTAAAAACAAACAGTACACACACACACACACAACATCATTCATGAGAGCCCTTTTTGAAGACACCGGAGTCGTTTTTATAATTTACAAAATAGGGGAAAATACCATTTGTATCAGTTTTAGATATTTATATAATCTGGCTATTTCTGATTAGTTATTGGCCCGTTGGCAATTTTCACTGGTCTGGGACCATCGGACTGGTGCCAGTGTCGCGCACTGTTTCATGTAATAACATATTCAGGAAAAGGGAAGTGGAGGTATGATATCATCAGCCCAACTAATTAATATTCATGACAATGTATATTTAACTGTTTTCATAAAATATTGTTAAACTTTATAATTCAACAACTTCTTATTTTTTTATCAGAATTTGATGAACTTTGGACCAGTATTTTTGCCTTGTGTGAATTTTTCTCTATTTCTTAAGATATGATTATTTACGGCCTGGAGTAGCCCTTTAATTACAAAAGGTAATGATTAGAAAGGGGAGGAGGGTGGGGAGGTACTAGGAAATGATACATACATGTACAGCTTCATTGGAAGATGAAGCGTTTTGAGGAGGGGACACTGGCACAATGGATGCATTTGGGTTATGTAAGGGGTGCAATTCAATTATGTAAGCAATATCATTGTTCTAAATGTTGTGAATGTAATGTAAGGAAATAAGAGGAAATTTGTGTAAGTGAATAGTGTTATGTAAAGTTCACAGAGAAATTATAGGATAATTATTTAATTATTCAAGATTATTTTTCTTAATGTACTTGTACAGTGTACTCTGGAACCCCCCCCCCCCCAGAACCAATTACTAAAAAATTACTATTTATTTTGTTATTTATTGTTATACACAATATTTCAATTTTGGCAGATTTTAAATGTTTTGTGATATTATAAAGCAGAACTTTCTTTCTTATTTTACATCCGATTTTGATAAAATGTTCAGTGTTATGCTTGTTATGCTTTTTATTCAAATCAACATTTTATTGAACTGGACTTGCCCTTCTTGATATACATGTATGCGATTAAAAACAGCTTGCCATTTTGTATGTTGACATGCATATGCACATGTATGTTGGCTAAAAAAAAATCCAGATGTGACAACGTCTTTCATGACTGAGGCATGGTGCCAGGTTTGGGAAGGGCATTGCGATCTTTGTTGATCTAGGAAATGTAATATGATAAAACTTAAGATAATGCCTAGTTACAAATAAATTTGGTATTAAGATTGTCCAATTTGTTTTCATAGCAGTGAGTGTTGTGCCAGGTTGATGTTTTCTTTATAGAACTTGATCAATTTGGAAAGTTCTTGGTGATGGAAAGAAGACTTTTGAGGCTGACAAGGAGATGACATACAAGACATTAATGAAGTGATTTTGATCTATGACATTTTAATGAAGTCTGACTTGATCTGTAGATCTGTAGCATTGTAGCTGAATCCTGGAGAGGTACATGTATATTCCTGTAAACGTATCTGTAAAGTTTCTTGTCATAGCCATAATTGTTTCATTATAAATTACATTCAAGACAAGCTTCACTTTAAATTGTAGTTAAAAAGTACTTCTGATATGAGAATTGAATTAAATTGAATCTGAATAATATCATCATCATCACTATTGATGTTTATGAATTCTAAAAGAATAAACTTGTTCTTCTATTATGCAATAAAAATGAAAAGATTTTATTAAATGTTACTAGTTTATTGTGCTCTCCATACAGAATGAACTTACACCATCCTCTACACATTTGTAGTTTCTTACAGAAGTCCACTGTGTCATTTGGTTGTTGATTGTTTCCTGACCAATAGGAATTCTAAAAACTTGGGAGGGGGGGATACGTACATAATGGAAGTATGGGTATATGATGCCCTTAACCCCCCCCCCTCTTTTCACACTTGCCGGCCGTTCCCAAGCACATAATTTTCACCCTTTTATTGGCCAACCAGTTAGAACTGCCGTTCCTACTATGTAAGTTCTTCATTTCAGGCGTCTGTTCTCGAGGGACCCCTGTTTCATGTTTGACAAATTCCAGTTCTCAAGCACCCCCATTTGCATAGGGCCATCTACATGTACATGTAGTTCTTGAGCCCCTCATTTCATGGCAACTTCGGTTAGGGTTTAAGATTTTGGGGCTGCGCACCCCTACCCTTTCCAAATCTGATTTGCCCCCCCCCCCCCCATTGAACATGGTTTTACCTTGAATGTGTGTGTACTATTTTTCATCGATGACACCACATCTACTCTTGCGACAAATGTGCACGATTAATCTGTCAAAAACCAAATGGTGTCATGCTACCCCTCTTCTAAATGAACTTCATTGGCTACCTGTTTCTGATAGAATACATTATCGAATACATGTTCAAACCTATAGATCTCTGTCAACCACACTTCCTTCTTACATTTCTTCATTATTTCAGCAACAAAGATCT
The DNA here is from genome assembly GCF_037042905.1 of Lytechinus pictus. Taxonomy (NCBI): domain Eukaryota; kingdom Metazoa; phylum Echinodermata; class Echinoidea; order Temnopleuroida; family Toxopneustidae; genus Lytechinus; species Lytechinus pictus. The sequence continues at coordinate 6,250,757 of NC_087259.1, forward strand.
ACATACTCTCTTCGTTCTGCAGCTGATCCTTCCTATGTCATTCCAAAAATCAGAAAACAGGCCGGTTTCAACTCTTTTCAACCTCTTGCCCCCCGCCTTTGGAACAAACTCCCTCCATCTCTCTGAAACCTCTCTTCTCTTGACCTCTTCAAGAAACATCTCAAAACACACTTATAAACCATAAACCTTAACTTGTCTTATGCCATCAACAGCGCTTTGTATCCTCTGGAAAAAGCGCTATATAAATCCAATTATTATTATTATTATTATTATATTTTTGTCTATTAAGATAAAGGGTTAGGGATAGGGTTGCAATAGGGTTTTGTGTGAGGTTTAGGACAGGGTATAGTGTTAAATCCTGGGTTGAATTTTGTTATTTTATTAATAATGTGTGGAATTTGCAGCGGAGCAATTGTACATGTAGCAAATGTCATGGAACCATGTTCATCAACCTCTGGGTCAAGGACTGTCATGTAACGGGATACTATTCAAATGTACATGTATTCTGTAATCACGATGTCATTGTCTGCTATTCCCATTCAGACAGTGATTGCCTGAGTTCTCCTGCTGAATTATCCTGACCTCCCTTCTACAGAGGTCAATCAAATATTCAACTTTTCAAAGTGCAATGGTTTGATATCTACTTAAGATACATGAAAAAGTATTTATTGTTTCTAGATTTTTTTTGTTCTGTTATTTCTGAACTATGGGTGCAAGCTTATTTTTCTACTAAAAATGAGAGTTGTGGTGCTTGGATTGTGACCAACATTCGCTCTTGGAACTACTTCTCTTTTTTCATCATCATACATGTACATGTAATGATTTGGTTTAAGGAAAAGGTCAGGTTTAGGGTTGGAAGTAGGTTTGGCAAGTTTGGTGTAAAGTAGAGTTTGAGCTATGCAGATTTTTTCATTGGAGCAATTATCGCTTGAGTTTTTTCATCATAAATGTGTCAAAATTAGGATTTAGAGGAAGGATCGTGATTATCGACTATGACAGGATGTATAACATACTGTGGATTTCTATGGGAGTCTGGACAGAGAGGTCATGAAATAAGATTTTAATGTACATTTGTATGTGTATGATCTGGTCCATGCTCCGGCGACAATTGCTCCGCTCTAAATTCCACACACTAATCGATTGACCAACTTTAACCCTGGGTTTAACACTATACCCTGCCCTGAACTTAACATAAAACCCTATGCAACCCTAACGGTAACCCTACATCTTAGATGAAATTAAGCTAGGAGCAATTATTGCAGGAGCAAATGGCATGTCACCGTATGATCTTGTGCTGGCCTTCCATCCTTGAACCTTTTCAAGTGCCTTGTAAAGCTATTGAAATTCTAATGTAATACAGATGTTAGTGTTGACATCCTCAAGATATAGACTCATAGCTGCAAACTCTCTCTATTGTAAACCTCTGAAAATACTTTTGGCAATTGCCTGGATATTGAGAGCAACGTGACGTGACTGCATCCTGGCGATGTCTTAGAAAGGAGGGGTTTTTACATACTCTCATTACAATTCAATACTGTGGCCTGTTTCATATGAAATTGTTACCATGAATGATGATTATCCCATCAATCATAATTGCCATGGTAACTTTGTTCTAGAAACATTAAAATCAAATTCTTCATGGCATTGTATAACCTTTGTACAAATAGTGATTATGATTCCACAGTGGAGCTCAATATTTATGGCTCTATCCCAAAACCTGAATGTTTTCAGGCAGTTATGGGGCATCTGAGTGTGATTGTTGATGAATAAGAATTTGAAAAAATTGTAATTATTCGTTTATGTGTAACAGTAAAATTCAATGAAATGTTGTCTACAATTAAGAGTATACATAAGAAGCGTAACACAGACATCGCATTGTTGAGATAGACACCCCAAGTCTGCAGGCACAGACCCTGATTGAAACTTTGATCAAGTGGGTCTTCAGTCACACAAGACTAGCACGGATACAACTTGCTGTTTCAAGTTTAGGGGATCTTCTGTTCACAAGTCATTGGCAGTGACCAAACTTCATAGGCTGTATATTCAGACTAATTTTCTCAAGTGAAGGGTTTGCACCTAGCAGACTATGACACCCTTTGCTTGAAAAAGTGATAATGTGCCCAAAGATTTTGCTTCTGATTGTGAAGCAAGACCTTGTCATGAATCATCTAACTCTGATAGTGTTCCCTGATAACAGTGACAACATCAGTGAATGAAGATTGTGTAACTGATACAAACAGTATTCACTTTATTAAATCAGTGAACACTGATTGTATATTCTGATAGTACACATTGTTTTGTGTGTGATATTGTCACTGATACCGCTGCTTGTATTATATAGCTTTATTAAAGCCTGTCTAAGGTTTTCACAAAGGTCCAATGAATGACGTAAATAATATTATATTCCAGTCTTATATAACAGTTTATTAACCATATTGTATCCTTCTCAATTAGTGAATCCGTAAAAATAACTGTAAAAATAATAAATCCCTCTTTTCATGAGGGTGGGGGGTGATTGCCCTGTTGATCAGCTGATCGGGCAAGAAATGCGTACCATGTACAAATGGAGTCGGGCGATAATTAGGTCCTTAGTAACTGTTCATTAGCAATCACACTATTTTCCTAGTGTGAAAGGTGTGAATGTCTGTTTGATTTGGACTAGACAGGTGGTTCACTTGTACATGTGTAGATATTCTTAGACTAGTCACGATAGGCCTGTACCCTAACCATTCATTTGGTCAAGAGTTCACTGATAGTGTAACACCATGCCATGGTATCGGAAGAATAATAGCGATGGTTCACCCCGTCCTGCCGTGAACGTAACTCCGGAGGCCATTTTTAATGAGGGTTATGGCAAGAGGACGTAAGTAGGACCTTCTCCGCGTTCACATAATCCTTTTTTGAAATTAAGATTGGAGAATATTTGTGGGCAGAATTGTGGACCGTGTCTTGTTGCTTCAGAGGCAGTATGGATGAGTACACGTATGAATATCGCTTCTTTTGGGATTATAGTCTGATGGCGTAAGTAGATGCGGGTCGATGCAAGAAACTCGTTTGAAATCGGTTGCAATTATCAATTGCAAGTTTGCAACTGATAGATCATTTCCGAATGCATGTATTGAAAATCAATTAAGGTTTCCTGTAGCAGGAAATATTACAGCAATCAGCTGTCAATTGCGATCTTTTGCAAGAAATTTGAATTATGATTGATTTTAGAATCTAAGAAAAGCAACTTATTGTTGATGTTAGTCTCTTGCAGTGTACCATTCAATCTGTAACTGTTTTCATCAGCGTTTGAATGTGGGGTATTTGGCTTCATTTGCTGCGACTTTCGGAGATGGGAGTCCAAGCTGGTCTAGAAGCAAGGTTTTGTACAATACAGTTCTTGTATGATCTTAGCCTAACAAGGGCCAAGAATTTATGGGCCTATGAAATATTTGTAATGAAATTGTCATGATGAAATGTTTCTCCTGGCAGAAATGTGGACTAACTGGTGGTGGACTCTCTGAAAAAGTGAATGATTGTATCATCCTTTTGTTATTGTTTTGTGGTCCTTTATAATCAACTCATATTTGTAACCTTGTTACGTGTATGGAGCCCTAAATACAAGCTCTTGCTTCTTTGGGCTCCCTATCCGTTTTTTTTTTTACTTTGTATTGTTTTGATGTATTGTTATTTGAATATTACTGTATATATGTATCTTTTTTTTAATTGTTGAATTAATAAATGAAATTAATTTATTTACTAGTGATTATTATGACCTGTATGACTATTAAAGGAATTTTCTTCTTTGTTCTCCTCTGCAGGTCTAAGTTAAGCTCCCTTTTTGGGATGGACAAAACCAACAACCAAGGTGGCAATGAGTCGCTGACATTCACAGCACCCAAACAGCCAAAGAAAACCAAAGGTAATAGTCATGATAATTGCAATATGCTGGATGGTCAGTCTGACTAATTTTGCAATCAGAGAGTCAGGGTTCAAATTATACTGTATAATCATCAATTTCTTTATCAAGAATTTATCCACAATGTGCTGCACTCAACCAAGAAGTAGTTATCTCCGTATCTGGTGGGAACTGATTTGTTTGAATACATGAAGCATATTACTTACATTTAGAAATTAGCAGACAGAAACAAGTGTTTAGGAACGCATTTCAAGTTTTGCTCATGTTTTGTGGATCCATATGAAAAGTATGTGATTGGATTAAATATTTTGTACCATGTTAATACAATATGTAAGGGATCAAGTAGGACCTTTTATAAATACTCTGAAATCATGGGTGTCGATTTGTGCTGTGAATCTATTGTTCAAGGAGGGATGATCAATTATTTCATTCCCCTCCACTTGAATAGTATGACGTCACGGATTGACACCAGTGTCTGAAATTATGCTAGATCATAGACAATTTTGAAGAAAAATACATTATGAGCACAGTGAAAAATGATGGTACATGAGTAGTACCACAAGGAAAGGTCTTTGCCCCTATTATATTCCTATTATGGACCTGTACATATTGTAGTGTCTTGTGATGCATATGGCTTCTGTGTGGAGAGTTCATGTTCAGTGCTATCCATGAATTAGTGTAATCAGCCTTGACAGATCTCTCCTTGCTAAGATCTTCTTCACACATGCCTTCAGTAATCTAATGATGGGACTACACGCCCACTCTACCATAGATATATTTATATACACTCGGTGGAAGGAAACTATTACATTGTGTGGTTTTTACTTGGCAGCCCTCACCTCAAATTCAAGTTATTAATACTGTATGTGGGAGGAGAGGGTAGGAATACTTGTAGCAATAAATTATTTATGGAGGCTTTGGAAGGAAACCTTAACATTTGTAGCAATTTTGGTTATACTCTGACATTTATTCTACTTAAACCATTCTTTGATGAAAAATCTAAGTTAAGAAACCCAATAAAATTAAACAGTAGAAAAATATGTTTGAAGTTTATGAATTCAATGTTACTTCATTTTTTTCTTCAGATCTTTCTTAAAATCATCCAGTAATATCAATAACTGAGAAAGTGTACATGGTAGACAGTGCTTTATTTTTTTGTTTCCATACTAATAATGAATTAACAGAATTGAGTGTGAAGGAAACTTGTCTACAATTTTTTTGGGTGGGGGCAGTAAAAAAGACAATACCTACCAAATCTAGGATTTGCAAGCATTTTTTTTAGGGAATGAAATTAAGAGGAAAAAAAGAAAAGAAAAAAAAATGCACACACACAAAACAGAAAATCATCACCACTTTTATGTATGAGATGCATTTTGCTTTCATATTTTTGTTGACATCAAAGAGTTTTTTTTTTCAACCAAAATGTTAATTGTGCCCCATTTCTTTGAAAGTGCCTTTAATTTTCTGTGATAAACTTGTTTTCTTTTAATTTGATTTTTTTCCCCTAATGTTCAATCCTTCCATTTCTTTCAAAGTGCCCTTACTTTTTGAGATATTTGTTATTCCATTTTTTTTTTGCTTGTCAATGTCAGATTCTTGGCAAACAAAGAAAAAAAACCTTTTTTGAATCAACTGCCCCCCCATCTGGGATCTAAAATAAATTTCTTTGAACAATTGCAATGTAAATATGGATGAAAATAATGACAATATGTAATTGGATATTTGTAATAGATCAACAACTTCAGCAACAGCCCCAAGGCCAAGGAGGCCAGTCAGCATTACTACTAGCAGTAGCAGTCCATGCATACAGATTGTAAGTAATATATATTGGGCAATCTTTCTTGTGTGTCTGGGTACCCTATGCATAAATGAAAGAACGATTGTGATTAGTCCCTGGTCACTGTTTTGAACAGAATACTCATGCATCAATGGCCTTGATTGGCTGTCACCATTTATTGATTGGATTCTACAGTGTATAAATGAAAGAATGATTTTGATTGGTCCCTGGTCAGTATTTTGAACAGAATAGTCATGCATCAATGATCTTGATTGGCTGTCACTATTTATTGATTGGATTGACTAAAAATTTGTGTTGGCCCAGGTTACAATAATTCAAAATTTAGTTCATTGTAAGATTATTTTTCTGACATATTTTTTGACCTAATTGTTCTTGAAAATCAGTGAGTCCTAATGATTGCTCATTGAATTTTGTGTTACTTGATCCTATATAAAGTTTTTCATGAATCTGTGTGTTAAAATCATAATGACTTAGCAAATGACTGGCATATGACATGCCAAAGTGTTGGTCAAAGTGTTTTCTTTTGATTTAAAAAAAAATTACTATATTTCAAATATTTTTTATTTGAGTAGAGGCTATCTTACGAATGACTGAAACATGAAGTCCCAGAGTGTGTCACCAATATTTTTATCCTAATGTTTTTGGTTGTGTTTTTATCTTTATAAATGTAATTTAGTTGAGGCAACTTTACAAATGACTGATATTTAAAGTAAAAAAATTAAGCTTCAAGTTTTCTCCTGAATTTTGTTTAATAGTGTGACTGTATTTCAAATAATTTCCTTTAAATTAAAAGCAAATACATGATGCTTTAACAATGTAAGGCATATAAACTGCATATTGTTTTGCTGAAAGTTTTCCCTAATGTAATATCATAATTTTACTATGTTCTCAACATATTTATTTAAATTGACAATGCAATGGAGCATAATTAGCACATTAACTGTATGTTTGCGGACAGAATATTAATCACGATCTGCATACATTATTCTACCAGCTACATGTAGTGTGTCTAAAGGTGATATACATGTAAATAGGGAAGTTGCCAATTTAGGCTTTACATACACGTATGTACCCTAGTCATTAGTGAAAATTAGCTTTTCAAAGACATGTCCAAATGAAACAAGGCTTGTACAAACTACAGTAATCAGATAAGCCAAGATCCTAACGGCGGCTCTGTCAAATCATTGGGGCCATTGTGAGGATTTTTTTAAAAGTGATTCCTTTTTCATTCAAAAGATATAATTCCTTTCTTTTATAAGTACATGTACATTTCAAAAATAAATGGTTAAAAGATTAGAGATATTATTTTCACTCAGGGAATAATTTCTATTTTTCATTTCTTACAGTTCAAATGGCACATATATCAAACACGGGAAGCTTGGTGCAGCTATTCTGGGTAACCACACAGCGAACGATGTAAGTTTTTAATATTAAAGTGTATGAATGTTAGACTTGAAGGACAAGTCCGCCCCAACAAAAAGTTGATTGGAATAAAAAGAGAAAAATCCAACAAGCATAACACTGAAAATTTCATCAAAATTGGATGTAAAATACGAAAGTTATGACATTTTTTTGGCTTAATTTCACAAAACAGTTATATGCACATCCTGGTCGGTATGCAAATGAGACTGATGACGTCATCCACTCACTATTTCTTTTGTATTTTATTATATGAAATGTGAAATATCCTAATTTTCTCCTCATTGTCAAGTGAAACAAAGTTTTTTTTCTCCCTGAACATGTGGAATTACATGTACATGTACCATTGTTTAACATGTTATGGTTAAGCCAAGTTGGTCCTTATTTTCAAATCTGTAAAAATTGAGATGTTGTATAATTCGAACAATAAAATACAAAGGAAATAGTGAGTGAGGGATATCATTGATTCTCTCATTTGCATGTGACTAAATTATGCATACAGTATATCCATTTTGTGAAAAATACACGTAAGTGAAACTTCAAAATGTCATAACTTTCTTATTTTACATCCGATTTTGATGAAATTTTCAGCATTATGCTTGTTTGATTTTTCTCTTTAGATTCAAATCAACATTTTTCTGAGATGGACTTGACCTTTAATAATGTAAATTAGGCTCATTCAGACGTTACATGATGAAGTCAGCAATTTTTTTGTTTTGAACAAGTCCTTTGAAATGGAGATAACTGGGGCCCGTCTTACAAAGAGTTGCTTCAATCGCAACTATGGAAAGTCAACATATAAAATGCATGTTTGTTTGAACAAAAGATTTTCTAGATATGAATGTATATCCATGAATTCATTGATTTCTTGACAATTTGGTGTGTTCTCCTTTGTTTACAAAGGACATTTTGCAAATTTCCTGTAGAATAAATTATGGCACTGATGGATTTCCATAGAGTTACGATCTATTGGATCAATCGTAACTCTTTGTAAGACGGGGGCCCAGGTCTGCAGAGGCATGTGATCTTGTACCAATTTTACTTATTCATACTGCACAATGACATCATTCTAGATGTCTCATGGTTGCCTAGATGTGATAATGAAATCATTATGACATAATATAACATGAATCATGACATCAAAGTGAAATCATTATGACATCATAAGATATGAATCATGACTTCACAACGAAATCACTATGACATCATACAACATGAATCATGACATCACAATGAAATCATTTATGACATCATATAACATGAATCATGACATCACAATGAGATAATTCTGACGTCATGAGTTTGTCCGTTGAACTTCAGACAATTTATCAGACTTGAAGCACACATGTATATTGTCAGTTTGTAAGAATAAGTAGGCCATTTTTCACACCATTCCCGAACAGTATGAAATATATTGAGCTTCATTGTGCCATATTAAATGAAGGTTTTTTTAAATCAGTACAGTTTCTCATATATCTTCAACAGGGGCCAGTTTCATATAAAGGACTTGCAACTGTTGTAACTTTGCCATTATGGCAACTACCATGGTAACCTTGATTCTGATTGGCTGCTGAGCCCTGTTACCTTGGCAGTTGCCATTATGACAAAGTTACAACAGTTGCAAGTCCTTTATGAAACGGGGCCCCAGATCTTCCTCTTTGCTGTAGTTAACATTTCCTATAACTGATAGTTTTATCATATATTTCTAGTCATTAATAATCTGTTTACATGTACAATATATCACCTGGACAAATCCTTTCCGGTTATGTTGGAATAATAGAAAGTATTCAGTACTGTAAACATGAATCTGTATACTGGTGTAAGTTTTTTTTCCGTTTTAAGCCACTGGCTACTGAATTCTATAATTTTCATTTTTCTTCAAATGAGTATCCATTTTCAGTAGGAAGTTGATTATTAGTAATGTTTCCCTGTCATACTTTTCTTTTGCAGATTAAATTTAGTTCAGAGTATTTCTAATATAAAAAGATGATTTTCATAATATCTTATATCATATGACCAAATGTAGTTGAGCAGTCTGAAAATATGATTTTTGTTCTCGTGCTTTTCCAAGCAATAAAATGATAATTTTCTCCACTTTTTGTATTTTGTGTATATTTCTATTTTAGTACAAGATACTTCTTTATATCAGTAAACAACAGCAAGTCACACACGCAAGGATATCACCGACCTTTGCCTTTACAGTGAGTAAACCTAATTAAGGTGATATTTTGGATATCACAAATCAACTACATGTATAAAACTGTTTTCTTTGGTAATCACATTGCATCTTTTTACCTGCAATGTTATTGTCAATTATGTGTTAATGTATGATTTCAATATTTTACACTTTTATATGTATTTTTTATGAAGTATATAAAGGGACATCTGTATCCAGTGTATCAATTTAATGAAATTTTCAGGAGTCATGATGTTTAAATCTACTTCAACAACAGTGTTTCTAACTTTCTTGCAATTTCTCAAAAAATTGTAGAATTTTTAATTTTGAACTTATGGCATCATACAGTACATGTTCTCAATTAGTAGACTATCATTCAGATTGTCTTTGTTTTTCCTGAATTGATATATTAAAAAAATATTTTTATTTCCTTTGCTGAAAGTGTCTTAAATTTAAGACACTTAAAGCTGGTTTAATTCTTAAAATTTTGACCAATTTCATGTCAAGTATACATGTACATCTTTGAAAAGTATTTGATAGTTGAAAATGATAATTACATACATGTATTGATTCTACAATGTACATGTACCGTAAGTAACGGTGTATTAACCGCACCTTTTTCTCGGCGGGATATAAGCAAAAGTCGGGGGTGCGGTTTATACACGGTGACGGGTCTGAGCCCGCCCGCGTAACCCCTCCCGAACATGTAAGAAGTCTGCCAGTTCACAACACATCGAGTGGCCGGGCGTAGCCGCCCAGTGCAATGTCGTTTAGAGGGGTATGAGCCGCGGGTAATGGGTAGCGATTATTATGATCTTATGATCAAATACTGTCGTAACAAATGCACCCACCTTCATGACACTAATTTCGACTTTATTCTCGATTCAAAGCAGTGAAGTTCCCTGGCTAAGTTCAAAGAGACGCCAAGCATTCTCAGTAATAATTTGTCACAGCTGAGCGAGAGCCAAGAGCTAGCTTGCGTTGTATTGTGGTTTTAGTGCGACTTAAGCTGGCGCTATTCATTTAATTTAACCCCTCAAAGTCCCGTTTCGCGCCAGCTTATTTTTTTCTTTCCCGTTTGCTTTTCATAAGATACCATGTACACCGTGCACCACGCACGAGAGAGACGGCGCGAAGCCGTCAAACAACTGGAAAAAATACAAATTTCTTTGTTTCTTGAACCTTCCTGTAATCCCGTATCCAAAATTCATGCTAAGACATCGAATGCTAGACAAATTCTGAAAGTGATTGTGAGGTTGTGATGCAAGAAATGTGAAAGACACTGATCACAATTTGATAAGATGTACTGGTAGTGGTACCGTATCGAAGTTTGAAATGTACATGTACAAGAAAGGCAGTGCTGTGTGTGTGTACACTGTGACTGTGAGGTGAGTGAGTGTGTAAATTGCCAATATTGGCGGGACCTTTCTTTCTTGCTAACATTTGTAGATGAATTGATCAAGAACAGCAGATTTCTGCATACTGGTAATCTCTTTGAATTCTTTGAAAACTTTAACTTAGTTTTTGTTTTTTCGTACCTCAAACATGCATGTAAATGTGAGAAGGATTTTTTTTTTTTTTTTTTTTTTTTTTTTTTTTTTTTTAAAGTCCAAAGTTGGGGGTGCGGTTTATACACGGGTGCGGTTAATACACCGTTACTTACGGTACATGTATTTGCTTTAACAAATTTATAACAAATGTTCACGGTAGGATGGTCATGAAAATATTCACATAATTCCACTTTTGTTAATTATGCAATAATGCGATCATTCAACTCTTCATGAAGATGACTTTTTACTTATTTACATGTAGGTCACAATTTGTTGTCAAGAATGATATAAAAAAAGAGCAATCTTGGTGTGGATTGTAATTTAATATTTCATAATGTAATGTAATTTAATATATCAATAAAAATATACTTACTGTACAGTGTGCCTCAAAACTATGAATAGATTCACGTACGTACACATTGTATTGTCAGCCAGCTTTTCTCATCAAAATAGCCCTACATTTCTGAATACTGGCAGGCCCTCAAAACGATCAGAAGTAAAAATAGCCAGGGGAACCCACCCAGGGAATGAGTCATTCTAACCCCGGCAGTGGGAATGCCTCATCCCTAAACTGTGTTGTTGATTGCCTACATATATAGGGGTAGTTCCCACTGTTTATAAACTTAGTGGTATTATTGCAGTAATTGCAGTACAAGTGCATTGGCCACCCCATACCCAAGAGCTATTAATGGAGAGCAGGGGCCCTCATCAAGAGTACAATTGATTCTGATTGATATTTACTATGGAAAGCCTGCCGTATGGAAAGCCAGGAAGGTCTTAAAGGGGTACTCCATGCTGAAAATGATATCATATAAGCAGATGAAATAAGATCAGGCAAAGAAAACAATTAAAATTTGACTAAAATCGGACAAGGAATAACAAAGTTATGTGTATGACATTTTTTAAAGATTTGCATTATTTCAGTGAAACAGTTCTATGCATGTTTTTTAATGTTCTACATGTATGTGCAAGCTGATGGTGTCATATCCCCATGCATCCTTTATACTTTATTACATGAAATTATGTTTACTCAAATTTTTTCTTGCTAAAACTAAAAAAACAAATGTATTGAAAATGCATTAGATATCCGTGACTGCGACTTATTTTACTATAGGGGAGATATATCAAACTTGCATATATGAAAATATGAAGTAATCATGAATTCATGTAATAACATACGAAAAAGGAAAGTAGGGATGTGACATTATCAGCCCACCTAATGAATATTCATGATGGCATGCATAATAACTGTTTTCACAAAATATCGCTCTACTTTGATAGAATTCAGTAATTTCTTTATTTGTTATCAGATGTTGATGAAATTTTCAGTATTTTTGCTCAGTGAATTTCACTCTATTTATTGAGGTATAATTATTTCCAGCCCGGAGTACCCTTTTAATTCATTCCGAATGAACTGAGCACAAGGCTTTTAGCGACGATGGTTAATGATTCATTGGTTTGACCAGTCATGCTTAGTGCTGTTTTTGTTTCAAGAGGCAATGTCTACACCTGTGAGATGGTGAATTATGGCATCTCTGGCTTGCCATAGTTATGATTAATTTCAGTCACATTCCCTCAGAGATTGTCATGGAAGCAGGGGTCCTGTTTCCTGAATATTGAATTAATAATGTGATGATTATTTATTAAAATTTTGATTGTGGTAGATTGTTTCATTTGGAAACTGATATTATAATCATAGTAATTTTTAAATAAGATAGATTAGGTCATTAATTATGAGGTGAACATTAATCGAGCATTATGTATAACTAGTTTAAATACACATACACCCCTGTACTGCAGATCAGAAAGAAAAAAAATGTACCCCAGATATTTATAGATGTTCTTATTATCAAATAATATTGTATTTTATCATAATTTTAAAGTTTGACAAAAAACGAGTATGTAAATCAACCTTCAACCACATTTATTTTTATGTTTGAATACTAGATATTTTGTAGATCAGAGATCTACATATCCTCTGTTTGCTTATGATGCAATTTTATTTTACTTTTTTGTATATTTATATGTCGACAGGTACAAGCAAACAACTATGCAACATTTTATGATGAACAGAGACAAAACTGGTCAATAATGTTTGAATCTGAACAGAATGCTATAGACTTTGCAAAACAGGTAAGGAAGGAGTGAAACTGCAATGGATATATGGAAGTGAAGGGGAAGGGCGGAAGGAAAGAAGAGGGACGAGGGGGCGCATTTGGAGGAGAAATATTAATTGAGAAGGAAGAAGAGTCAGAAAAGTATGGAAAGTAGAGATCAGTGGCCCATTTCATTACATTTGAATGGAGAGTTTTGCGGTAACACCATGTAGTTTAGTCCTTAAATGGACGTTTGGTTTATCTTTGTGATAGAAGCTCTGAAAAGAACTTTTGTGCTGGAAACGTCGAGAGTAAGAGCTCTTTTCAGAGCTACTATCAGAAAGATAAACCAACAGTCCTTTTCAGGACTAAACTACATGGTGTTACTGCAAAACTCTCCATTCAGTTTTACCACCATGCAAATCTTCAAAGCTTCATGACATTTTGTTACAATAACAAACTTGCAATAATAGTTTAAAGCTACTGAAATCCTTCAATTTGATTGGCTGATATCAAACTTGTTCTAGGAATTGTGCATTTGTTGTTGTAACAAATCTTTATGAAACGGGACCCAGAAAGAAAGGGGGGGAGGGATGTAGTAAAAGAGGGGATTATGATTTGAAAAAGACTGAAGGAAGAAAGAAGAAGAGGGAAGGTCGTGAAAGTAGAGATCAGAAAGAAATGGGAAAGGGGGCAATATGAGGTAGATGAGGGGAGGGATATAGTAGAGGGATTAGGATTTGGAAAAGAATGAAGGAAGGAAGGAAGGAAGAAGAAGAGGGAAGGTAGGGAAAGTAGAGATTAGAAAGAAAGGGGGAATGGGGGCAATATGAGGTAGGTGGGGGAGGGGATTAGGATTTGGAAAAGAAGGAAGGAAGTAAGAAGAAGAGGGAAGGTAGGGAAAGTAGAGTTCAGAAAGAAAGGGGGAATGGGGGCAATATGAGGTAGGTAGGGGAGGGATATAATATGGGAGGGGATTAGGATTTGAAAAAGAAGGAAAGAAGTAAGAAGAAGAGGGAAGGTAGGGAAAGTAGAGTTCAGAAAGAAAGGGGGAATGGGGGCAATATGAGGTAGGTGGGGAGGGATATAGAAGAGAAGGGGATTAGGAATTGAAAAAAAATGAAGGAAGAAAGAAGAATAGGGAAGGAAGGGAAAGAAGAGATCAGGGCCCGTCTTACAAAGAGTTACGATTGTTCCGGTCGACCTCAAGTATATGGAAATCCATCAACTTCATAATTTTTTCTTCAGGAAATTTGCACAATGTCCTTTGTAAACAAAGAGAAGCACACTGAATTTTCAAGAAAACAATGAATGGATGAATACACATCATATCTAACAAATATTTTGAACGAACATGTATTTTAGATGATGATGTTGCTGGCTTTCCATAGTTGTGGTTGATTGGATAAATCATAACTCTTTGTAAGACGGGACCCAGAAAGAAAAGGGGAATGGGGGCAATATGAGGTAGGAAGGGGATGGATATAGTAGAGGAGGCATTAGGATTTGGAAAAGAATGAAGGAAGAGAGAAAAAGAGGGAAGGAAGGGAAAGTAGTTCAGAAAGAAAGGGGGAATGGGGGCAATGTGAAGTAGGTGGGGGAGGGATATAGTGTAGGAGGGATAAGGATTTGAAAAAGAACATAGGAAGAAAGGAAGAAGAGTCGGAAAGCTAGGAAAAGTAGAGAGATTAGAATGGAAGGCAAAATGTGTTCGGTGGAAAGGAGGTAGGAGGGAAGGGGTATAGGAGAGAAAGATGAGTAAATAGGGGGTATGGGATTTGGATTGGGATTGCGAAGGAATAATGGGAGGGAAGGGAAAGAAGAGATCAGAATGGAGAGGGAAAAGGGATTAATGGAAAGGTGATATGATGGGGGGGGGGTGGGGAATGGGAGAGGAAGATGGGTGAATAGGGTATTTTATAGGGGATATAGGATTTGGAGGGGAAATGTGAATGATTAATGAAGAACTGGGAGGTTAGGAAAAGTAGAGAGATCAGAATAGAAGGCGAAATGTATTGGTGGATAGGAGGTAGGGGATAACGTGTACATGGGAGAGCAAGATGGGTGAATAGGGGTGTAGGATAGGGGGTATGGGATTTGGAGGGGAACTGCGAAGGGATAATGAAGAACTGGGAGGGCAGGGAAAGAAGAGATCGGAATGGAAAGGGGAAAGGGATTAGTGGAAAGGTGCTAGTTTGCAGGGAGGGAGGGGGGGGGGTGAGGGTTCAGGGAGAGCAAGATAGATGAGGGGGTACATGTATTTCATAGGGGATATGGGATTTGGAGGGCAAATGCAAAGGGATAATGAAGAATCACCGGGAGGGTAGGTAGGGAAAGAAGAGATAAGAATGGAAAGAGGAAAGGGATTAATGGAAAGGTGATATGATGGGGGTGGGTGGGGAATGGGAGAGGAATATGGGTGAAGAGGGGGTATTTTATAGGGGATATGGGATTTGGAGGATAAATAGCGAAGGAATAATGAATAAGAACTGGGAGGGTAGGGAAAGAAGAGATGAGAATGGAAGGGGAAATGGGGAAATGGATTAAAAGGGGAGGGGTGAAGAAGATGTCAAGTGGAAAGAGAGAGAGATAGAAGGGGGGTATTGTAAAGCAGAGGAAGGATACATGTAGCTTGCACAGATGTATGTAAATTCATACATGTATATGTAGGTGTATAATGTATGTTGGAGACAACTCAGAGTCAAGGACTTCCAACCGTGTGATTCTGATTCACTCGGGGGGCACGGAGAGCGCACTACTTACGATGAAACGCCAGCTCTATTTTAAAACCCCTCCTGTGACATAACACATGCAAAGAGATGAAATAACTCGATGACACCTGTCAGTATTAGCTGCATGATCGTATTGAGTCATAATGTGTTATTTTTTTTGACGAACCCTGCACTGCAGATAACCTCACATTCAGTGTTCTAGCTAGACCCATTTTAGTGGTGGTCGCTATTACACGCCATTACAGAGTTTTTTTCAGGCTGGGTTAGTGGTCTTAAAGCCAAAAGTGAAGAAACATCAATGTATAATAACAATCTGACATTTAGCAAATCTTTCAAAATAAACTAAAACTAATCATCAAATATAGGAATTTTTAATGTAAATTATGCAAAATAAAACAAGATTTAAGATGGAAATTAACGCAATTGCAATTCCTCTTTGCAAGGAGTTAGTTTTGAAACACTTTTCATTTTAAATTAGTGGTGGACGAAAGCTGTGTTTTCCATGATGAATGGTGGTCAGAAATCTTCTGTGCTGGTTGGGCCCGACCACTGCCATCCACTGTAGCTATAACACTGTTCACATTGTATTCGACAGCAAATGGCATTTTTGCAGTAATTGTGAATTAAAAAAAAAAATTAAATAATATAATAGAAAATAGTCTTTTTGTCAATGTTTAATGTATATGTGTATAATAAAGAATTATTTAATTTCATTTTATTTCCATTTATCTGGATGATGAATACAACATGAACTTGATGCACCTAAAGCATTCATGTTTGTTATGCAAACATCAAAGACATTTTTATCTTTAACAAAATATTGTTGTACTGGATATTTTGTGTCCTGCATATTTATAATTACAAAATCTGAGTGGTGAGCTAAAAATTTACCCCCGGAAAAAAATTGTTATTTTTTTTCTTGTTGTGTATCATGAAGCCTCCACATTGATGCACTCTTCGCCATGGAAACCTTCAAAAGTTGAATTATTATTGTTACTAATATAATTACATGTGGGTTGGTCTATCCAATGCTAACAGCAATGGTACTAGTCTGCAAGTACAGACTCATATTTGACACTTAACCCAATAACAGGTCTAGAGTGAAGACTAGACTCCAAAGACTTTGGCCTGTATTCTGAAGTCAGGTTTAACTTAGACCATGGTCTAACTCTGTGCTAAAATCATTGGAAGCCAAAAGTGTCAAAATTTTATTAAGTTGTATGTTTCTTATATTTACTGTGCTCTTTCCTGATTCTTCAATGGTGAAGACAATCATATATTTATACTTCCTAGACAATTATGAATGATTTGAGAGCCAAATGAGCTGAAATGTGATATCTCTACTGTTAGTGATTTATGTAACAATTGGCTATCCATACTTAAACCACAACTTTAAACCTGGGTTTAAGTTAAACCCGACTTCAGAATACGGGCCTCTGTGTCAAATAAGTAGAGGTAGCCACAGTACATAGTGAATCTAGTCTCACTACTTCAGACTCTGCATTATGCACTAAGCAAATTGCAAAAACAAAGGGTCTGTGCCTGCAGACTACAATGGTACTGTGAAGCGTCCATATTGATCAATTATTTGCCATGGAAACCTTCAAAAGTTGAATTATTGTTACACTTGCAGGTTGGTCTAGCCAAGGTGAACAGCAATGGTAGTCCAACCAAGGCCCTTGTCTTCCAAGATCTTACCATCGGTCTAGGAGATGCGGTCCAGAGTGGCGATTCTGTAGAGGTCAAATACACAGGCTGGCTCTATTCCAGCAGGTCGTTTGGAGATGTGAGTATGGTTACATAAAATTTGCTAATGAAACTGATTATTCTCATGGATGATCTAAACATTACATGCCAGGGGCTTGTCTTATAAAGAGTTGCGATTGATCCGATCAATCGCAACTATGGAAAGCCAGCAACGTCAACATCTAAAATACATGTTTGTTCAAAATATTTTCTAGAAATGATGTATATTCATACTTTCATTGATTTCTTGACAATTTGTGTGTTCTCCTTTGTTTACAAAGGACATTTTGCAAATTTCCTGTAGAAAAAATTATGACACTGATGGATTTCCATAGAGGTACCATTGATTGGATCAATCGTAACTCTTTGTAAGACGGGGCCCTGTGGTAACAGTTTCAAAATGAGTTAGTAGGGAATCCATTAAAATGATGACCCAAGTGTCTGTACATGTACAGGTATGTATGAATAGAATATTTATGTACATGTACATGTATGTGCCAAAGGATTTGCTGAAAAAATTAGCAGAATAAACATGGCATTCCAGCCAAATGTCTGGGCCCTGTCTGACAAAGAGTCGCAATTGATCCGATCAATCATTACTAAAAATATGAATTGTTATATAAATATAACAATATGTAATTTTTAATCCAATTATATTACTTTATACAAGTGGGAACATTCAAATAAGAAAGTAATACAAAGGTTAAAATACATGTATAGAGTACAAAGGATTATTGAATTACCCCTTTCCTCTGTAAATATGTAATCTCCCATTATTATCAGAAATCATAAAATAACTCTTCTTTTATTTTCTCCATGCAGGTATTTGATAGCAACACCAGTGTAGACAAACCATTCCGCTTCAAGATTGGCAAAGGCAAAGTAATAAAGGTAAGACATGGTCAAATTTTACTTACACATGTAGTACAAATAATGAACAGGTGATAGTGTGTTAAGCTAGGGTTACACTAAAACCGAATTCTCACGAATAATTTCGGACTGATTCTGCCCAAATATGGCCTGATTCTGATGGATTCGGAACCTATTCACTACTGATTTGGGCAACTCCCCGAATCAGATACGAATAGGTCTGGAATAGGTCCCAAATCTGAGCAGAATCACCTAGAATTGACTGTCCAGAATATCCCAAATGCCTCCCAGAATCAAACCGAATTCCAATCAAATACTTCCTGAATGAATTTGTGAACAAATTTGAATGTGTAGTGGCTACAGTGTACAAACCAGAGTATTTTGGAGGGTATTTGGCTGGTTTTGAACATTTCAGAATGAGCCGAATCCCTCCACGAATGTTCCCGAATCCCTTCCAAATTTTCTCGCATTCGGGGAGGGAGAACAGAATACTCCTGAATCCCCCGAACTCATGTATTTGGATGGATTCGCAGTTGATTCGGTTCCACTGTAAGCTTGGCTTTAGTGACAATGCAGCACTCTCAAGGGTATATACATGTACCATGGTGGAACATGTTTATTTTTGACAGCACAACTACTTGTATAACCAGTGCATGATTTGTTTTATAGAATTCTGAATTATTACAAATTAACGATGTTTTTATATACAGGTAGTTTTTTAATTAACAGCAATTATTTTATGAATGTTGAAACTTAAAGAAAGCTGAACCAAGAAGAAAAAGGAAAAAGAGATTGAAACCAAGGGGAAATTAAGAAATTTGTAATGTGATATGCACATTTGTATTTAAACAAACATTTTCAGTGTTAGACAAACTTAATAAGTGATATGTGATACACGTAGGAATCATCGTGTTGAGATACCATCACGATCCTGGTTTTGTATTGCAGTATTTGGGATTAAGTGCCAAGCATTAAAGCTGGAATTTGAGACCCATTCTTTAGAGAAATGAGTAATTGTTTCAAATTTCACCATGCCAATCACCGAAGATCGTAATTAAGCATTTGCCAAAGGGAAAGGGAGATGATCCAACCACGAGATAACGTGTAAAGAATCGGTTGTATCCAACACGTAGAATAGGCTGTTTGCTGTGCATGCTGGTAAGGGACAGGGGGATAATTATAGATCGGCGATGCGACTGATCGGGGCGGCAGGAAGCAATGATTAAGGAATGACATTCATTGGGAAATTGCACATTTTTCAATCAGTGCAGAGCCAAATGGTGGCAGTTCGGGAAGGGAAGTTGTGTGTGATATTTTCTGGCAGTTTCAACTCCCATAAATTTCTATATTTAGAAAAAGGAGAAGTTCTCAGAAAGTGTTTTTTTGTCATGAATGAAGATTATATATATAGATACATATATACATATACAAATTTCAAACCAAACTTCAAAAAACGTACAATTATTTTTTTTCAATTTACTGATCAGAATCAATTTGTGAAGGCTTTTTGTTGTTGTGATTACATTGTATGTTGCCGGCATATGTCACCATGAAATATAAAAAGCATTAAAAAACATAAATTTAATTAAAAAAGATACATGAGAGATCAATTTTGATACTGCAATGTCTTTTCAAACTAGGAAATAGGTTTACTAAAAGATGTTTAGACAGAGAATATTCCTTTTAAATCCTCATGGTGATTGAGAGCAAAAAAGAAAAGAAAAGAAATTAAAATGATCAGATTTCATTCATAGATTAGCACAATGAAAAATGTGTATTACTCAAATGGTTGTGAGCTTTTCTTCATTGAATTTGGTTTCAATATGCACTGTACATGTATGTTCAAATGAATAGTCATGTTCATATACATTTACATGAATATAATTAGCTTGAAGAGCTTTAAAGATAAAAATCCTTATGAGAAAACAAACTCTCTTCAATAGTGTGATTGAAACATTAGGTATCTATAAAATATCAGTGTTTGTACAGGCGGGATCCAAGGAATTATTAATGAGGATGAAATGCCCTTTATCTGTTAATGAATTTTTTCTTTGCTTCTCAAATTATTTTTGATAACAATGCTATCGTGCCAATTAGCGGTTCCATGACATTTGCCCTGGCGACAATTGCTCCGTTCTAAATTCCACACACTAATGGAATGGCCAACTTCATCCCTGGGTTTAACATTACACCATACCCGAAAATGAAGGGCCAGACCGGGCAACGTAAGTGACATAAAACCTATTGCAACCCTAACCCAACATCTTAGACGAATTAAGCCTGAGCAATTGTCGAAGGAGCGAATGTTGTGTGTCACCCAATTAGCATCCCATTTAAAAAAAATCTGTGTCTGATGTTTGACCTGAATATTTCAGCTCTCTTTTTCTCTCATATTTTGAATTTAAGGTCACCTGGGCTCCGTAACACAAAGATTAGCGATCAATTGCTAAATGAACTGACCAATCAATATCAATGTTACACGGGCATTTGGTTTATACCGACCAGGGACCGACCAGTGCGGTTCTTTTATATTTGCATCCATCGCAAACCTTTGTGTTACGTGCCCCTGGGTCCCGTAACACCAAGGTTTGCAATTGATCGTATGCTTGATTTTAACGATTGATTGTGCATTGTAGTCAATGCAATCAATCATAAATATATTCTTCTATGATGATTGCTAGGCTGTGTGTTACAGGCCCCTGAAGAGCAATGGTTTGCTTTGAACCTTTCTTTCTGTATTATCCTTCAAAAATTTAACGACAAAATGGGACTGAACTCAATAATCGTTTTCACCTTTCACAACAAGCTGAGTTCCCGTTTAATATCAAATTTCTAAAAGAAAACATCCCTTTTTCCCTCTCTGTATGATTGCCGTTATATTTGGAACTAGTCCATTTATTTTTCTTATGTATTGTCTGTACCAAAATAGGATAGTAGAGAGAGCCAACTGGTAGGACCTCATTAATTTACGCCTCTTGAATAGACCTGACATAGTAGAGTAATCAGTTCACGCCCTTCCTTATATACGTTCCTACATGTACGTCGCAGAGTGTGACGTGTACGACCACATAAGTCACTTGACCCAAACAACGTCTTCCACAAACTTGCAGCATGTTCACATTGAGCAAAGTTGTTTGTCCACTGCACTTCATACAATGGGGGTTCTTGTTTGCATGTATGTATGTACATGTATATCCAGATACCTTCGCATTTTGGGAGCATTTCATGAAACAAAAGTCGGTCGATTTCCCTGTTTTAAGCTACTGAAATCCTTGCATCTGATTGGCTCAGAACAAATTAGTCAGTGAAACTTTCACTGACATACAGTGCTCCATGAAAACACTCCTCTTGATTGAATAAAATAGTACTTGTAATCAGATATATCTATGCCTTGTATTGTCAAAAAGTTCTCAATCAAATAGCCAATTGCCTGTAAAATTTGTAAAGATTTTATTATATCCTGCAAAGGACAGAATGAAGAAAACGATGAACTACTAGTAAAAGTTAAACAAATTTGGTCTGATATTGCATACCCCGGTATATGTACAGTATGTATCAAGTTTGATCATTTATTTGTTGTGGCTCCTATAATTTTCGTTCACATTTTTTAAGAGGTTGAGTTTGAAAATTATTGTTTTGAATGTCACCTTCTTGCTATTCTATTATTGATATGAGTTGAGAGGAATATATATTTCATCAAAGATGGAAAAATTATAATGTCTTTAGACTGTAGGCCTTTCATAACAAAAGTCATTCAATATAAAACAAATCATTGAATACCTGTATATTTTATCTCCCATTGTCTTGTTTTCATGTAATCTGTACAGTAGTAGAAGTTACATGCAGATGACTAACTACCAATAGGGGCTAAGCACCACTTCCCCATCGGATACTGCTGCCTATCAGTGGGGAGGTGCTCCTCATTACCACTAATCGCAACCTTAGTTTAATCTCCCAATTTCTTTAGTCTTTCCAATATCCTCTTCATGTACATGTAAGTGTAAACATGTATAGCCCTTTTCTCATCCTTTGGCCAAGTTAGTGGCCAAGCAAACTTTAATTGACCATTCTCACAATACACAACACCACGCGGCAAGAGTGTGGACCTCTGAATATTCATTTTTAAGGACACTATATAACAATTTCAAGTTGTTTGATACCTTTTGTATTGTTCCATCATCAGTTCACACATTTCTATTGAAATGGTACATGTAAGTGCATTATATATTGTAAAATTATTCTATAAGTTTTAATATTCGGTGACACGACATTCGCTCCAGCGACAATTACTTGGGGCTTAATTTTGATGTAGGGTTAAGGTTGCAATAGGGTTTTATGTTGGTTTTAGGGTTAGGTTTTGGATAGGGTATAGTGTTAAATCCAGGGTTGAAGTTGGTCATTTGAGTAGTGTGTGGAATTTAGGGTGGAGAGATTGTCGCCGGTGCAAATGTCATGGAACCATAGGATCCTACAATTGGGAATATTTTTCACTACTTGATCATCATTGATGAAAAGTATTGTCTAATTATCAAAAATCACATTAATGATTGAAAAGAATTGAGTTTTCAAGTATTTTTCATGTTGTAATAGCATTAATGTTATCGAGAAAAGAGCGGTTGCAAAGGATTCCATCTCAGATGCCCTCACATTCAAGCTACATGCATTGACCCATGCATTGGGCTAAACTTCTGTGTGTAGTCCCATTCATGCAGTATTGTGTGTGCCATCGCTTGTAACTCTCAGCAGACTTGAGTCAGTTTTGAATTTCTTATGTTGTTTTTTATACCCAGAGTAGTATGCATAACATTTTGTTCCATATGTACGATTATATAATGCAAACAAAATACATTTCCAGTTGTACCAACAATATTAATTTGACTCTGGATCTGAATCTTAAATTTAATGAATACGTTACTTTCAATATTGAAATTTGAATACTGTTTCTTGCAGGGATGGGAAGAAGGCGTAGTCGGTATGAAGAAGAATGGGCGTCGGTTACTCATCGTCCCGCCCGCACTGGCGTACGGCAAGAAGGGGCTCGGTTCAAGGATACCACCAAATTCAACTCTCCTGTTTGATGTAGAAATAAAAAAGGTAATTATGGTGATTGTTTAATACCTGTTTGCTAAGAAAGTATGCATGCTTTTATTAAGAAGTCAAGAGAACCAAAAGCTTATGGACCTCCAGTGGAATGAAGATAACTACCACCAAATTTAGCTCTCGTCTTTGATGCAGAAATAAAAAAAGGTAATGATGGTTTATATGGCAGTGATTGCTGACCGGGGGGTTCAAAAAGATTTAAGTATGACTTAGAGTCGCACTTCAATGTTGACGCGTACATTGTGCATGATATGCAATGCGCAATCTTCTTGATTGATATGCAGTAGTGCGCGTCCTCTTGGCATGATCTCACCAATGCGGTCATGATTTTTTATAATGCACGCAACTAGGTATTTAAGTGCAACTCTTTAGAAGTCATCTTTGTGAAACACCCCTCTGATTGCTAAGAAAGTATGAATGTTTGTAAGCAAGCATCCAGAGAACCAAAAGCTTAAGGTCCTCTCCAAGGGACCTCACCTTGCAACGAGACTAATTACCACCAGATTCAATTCTCTTTGATGTAGAAATTAAAAAAGGTAATTAGGGTTTCTATGGTAGTGATTGCTAAAAAAGCATTAATGCTTGTAAGCAAGCAACCAAAGGACCGTAGGCTTAAGGTCCTCTCCAATGGACCTTACCTGGCAATGAGGGTAATTACCACCAAATTCAACTCTCTTTGGTATAGAAACAAAGAAACGTGATTATGGTGACAATGGTGATTGCTGACCCGATTGCTAAGAAAGTATGCATGCTGTTAGCATGCAACCAAAGAACCAAAGGCAAAAGGTCCTCTCTGAAGGATCTCACCTGGTAATGGGGATATTTACCACCAAATTCAACTCTCCACTTTGATATTGAAATAAAAAAGTGATTATGGTGACGATGATGATTGTATACCTGATTGCTAAGAAAGTATGCACGCTTTTTAAAAAGCAAGCAACCAGAGAATCAAAGGCAAAAGGCCCTCTCCAAGGGACCTGGTAATAACGATAAATACCACCAAATTCAACTCTCCACTTTGATGTAGAAATATAAAAGGAAGTTGTGGTTTATATGATAGGGATTGCTGACCTGGGCCCAGTTGCATAAAAGTTACTATTTAAAATATGGTAACTTTGCCATCCAATGATAGGCTGTAACTACCATGGTAACAATGCTCATCAGCCAATCAAAATCCAGGACTCAATGAAAGTTACCACTGGATGGCAAAGTTACCATTATGGTAACTTTTATGCAATGGGGCCCTGATTACTATAAGAAGCATGAATGCTTGTAAGCAAGCAACCAAAGGACCGAGGGCTTCAGGTCCTCTCCAAGGGACCTGGTTGAGGTAATGAGGTCCCCAATCAATCATATATCATGCAATTGATTACAAAGTTTTCAAGTCATTGCTGACCTCTTTGTTGTAACAAGCAATTTAAAATGAGTTCCGATTGCCAAATTTGATCTGTTATTTGTGAACTTCCATTTGACGGAAGCGTTGTGGTGTAGCGGTTCTGACTCTCGCCTTGCAATCAGAGGGTTGTGTGTTCGAATCCCACCGAGGCCTAGCGTCCTTTGGCAAGGCGTCAATCCACGATTTGCCACTCTCCACCCAGGTGTTAAATGGGTACCCGGTAGGATGTGAAAGCCTATGTAGTATGCTTAGCAACTGAGTCTTGGAACTCTTGTTAGAATGCTCCCCAGGGAGCGGAGAAGATGCATACATTGTGTGCTGGCATGCCAGGATCTGATGACCGGGGTAACTATAATAGCAATGTAAAGCACTTAGAAACAAGGTGTAATAAGCGCTACATAAATGTAACTACTAATTAGAAATTTGCAATTGAATTGCAATGCCCTCTTGGTCTACTCACAAAACAAACTTATCTAAAATCAATGGCAAGTTTGCAAGATGTACATGTAGATCAATTTCATCTTTACTGAATTAACACTTTATATAACCTTTATAAGTTGCCGAACGTTGATTGTTTGTAATTTTGTTGTTTGGATTGATTGCAGATTTGCAGTTGAAATAGCGAATTGGAATAATGAAAATATTTTTTTTTTAAAGTTACTCCCCCCCCCCCCCCCCCCGCAGAAACAAAAATCCATGCTTGAAAAGAGCAGAACAGCAAACAGTTGCATGATTTTGGATTGATTTATGGCTTAGAATCAACTTGCAATCAATCGCATTTTCTCGCAATGCCGTTAATTTAAACCATGAGATTCTTGCAGTCATCATACAGACTATCGTTCATAGCATATCGTAACGACTTGAACTAATTGAGACTTTTGTTCTCTACAAGAGAAGGGTATTGGTTTACGTTGTATAGAGAGAAAGCATGTTGGGGTATGACTCGTGCTTGTGAGTAAGTGCCTTCCCCTCTTAAAGCCTATCTAAAGTATCAGTAAAGATTCAATAATGTGAATTTAAATAAATTGTTGTTCTCACATCCTATCTTAAAAAATTGTTGTGACGGTTGCAAAAAGTTGGTTGATTTGAATTTTTTTGAGAATTTGAAAATTGATATTTAACCAGAGTGGTTAAATGAGAATTTTATCAGTGAATTATTATATATAATTCTGTACATGTACATGTACCATGCTAGAAAGATGTTGATAGTAAACTCTACCCACACATGTACTGTACATTAAGCGTTAGCTTTGATACTTTGAAGTGATGATCTTTATCTGATTGCTATTAAAGCATCAATGCTTGTATAAAGTAAACAACTAGAGGACTCAATTTTGTAATGTCCTCTCCAAGGGACCTGGCGATACCAAAGGTCATTAGCGCACCAACTTGGTATCGAGTTACCGGATCACAAGACCACCACTCTACTAACCCCTGGATGTTTCCTAAAGCTACATGTACAGTGTATCTGTAAGTTCCGAGAGACAAATGACTGGTGATCCTTTCTTTGGTAAATGGTATACGTATATTCATTGGCGATGGTTTAGCGCCTAAGAAAGGATCACCAGTCGTTCTTAAAGTCGCTCTTAACTTACGAACAGCTTTATGAAACGGCCCCCTGGATGTTTCCTAAAGCTATTCGAAAGTTCCGAGAGACAAATGACTGGTGATCTTTTCTTTGGTAAAGGATATACACTAAATTTTCATTGATGTTGATTTAGCAGCTAAGAAAGGATCACCAGTTGTTCATAAAGTCACTCACTCATAACTTACGGATGGCTTTAATATGAAACGGCCACCCGATTAATTTGTACTAGGCTATAGTCTTTCGTTTCATCTGACCATATTCAATATTGTAACCTGTATGTACCAAAGTTGAATATAGGCTTTAATCTGTGTAATGGGTGGAGCCCTGTTCATTTCTGTAGTATCTTGCAGACTTGTAAATCAACACTGTGAGATGTGTAATAATTACAGGGTATAGGTGCTCTTGAACAGCACATACGAAGCCAATCCCCACTATATCAATATTATTCCATGCCCATCCTTTTTAGGGTACATGTTTATCAAATTATAAAGTGCTGATTGGACCACACTGTAAAAAAGCTGTTTACAATGTTAAGCACTTTGTTTGATTCCATCACTCTAACAACTATTGTTTAAAGTTTTTTATAAACAAGTTGGTTTAGTTTTAATCAAGTCCTTTAAAAAGTGTTTACTAATATTGGTTAAAAGTTTAAAAAACTTGTTGTTAGAGTGCTTAAACAACATCCTTAAAATGTAAAAGCGTTGCAATATGCACAAATTGATAGTCATGTAAACCAAATGTGATTAAATGTAGTGATGTACAATACATACATAAGTATATTAAGATATTCAGGAAATTTCACAACTGGTATTGCACCAAGATGTACGAAAAGGGGTTTTTGCATCGCCAGAAAGTGCGTATGGGAATTGCAACCCTTGGCAGTGGGGACAGGGTGTGGGAGACTTGCATTATGGCGTAGGCAAGTGTTTCCTAGGGCTGTGAAAGATTCAATTAAATCCCTTCAAGGAGGAGATATGTCTTTACTTTCTTAGCGATAATTATGTAAAGCCGCAACACAGAATTAGCGCTGGGTGGGTACCTCTGGGGTCTCATCGCCAAACTTCATTATGTTTGAAGTATAATCACGGGTTGTAAAAATAGAAAATGGGAATGCCATCCTGTCTGTATGCTTCTCTTACAATGGAGCTTCTATTAGTGTGAAATACACTTGTTCAGTTCCGAAGCATAGGATTAGGGAAGCGGCGTAAAAGTCTTCTTGCATTACGTTGTGGGGGTGAGTTACATTTAATGTACATACATGTATGCATGTGGACACTGAGTGTGTGTTTGAGCGTTAGTTTATATATGGTAACAATAATGTTTTTTAAGTTTGTTTGTTTGTGATAAACCCCCTGAAGTGTTCATCAAAGAGTAAATGATTATGATTGATTTTTGTAATTTGTCACTTGTTTTGATTAATAAAAGTACTGGTACATTATTTCAAATCAACATACAGAAATTGACTTGTATTTTTGTAGATATACTGTACATGTACGTGTACATGCATACTTGTACACTTCATTTTACTGTTAAACCAGAAGAAAAAAGTTTACACAGTGCGTTTTAAGAAGTGGAAGAACTTGAATTTCATTATACATGTACATGTTTTCTATAATTGACATGTTTTTAATTGATTATCCTATGTTTTACTTACATCATATCAATGATTGTCTTCAAATTGTTTTTTTGATACTTGTTAATATTTTGTTGAAATAGATAACTAATAGTCTTACTTTGTAAAGCACATTATAAAGAGACTCTTGTCTGTTATGTACTTGATAAACTGATCTCTATATTGATGATGAATTTTGTATTTTGGGCAAATTATTTTCACATGATTTTTTTATAATTTTACTGTATTTTCAATACATTTTGTAACCCATACATATATACAAAAAGTATGCCCAACAGAAAATAATTTACTCACTTGATGTCTCTCCATTTGCTGTACTTCATATCAAGGGGTCACCCTACATTTTCTTTTTATAATCTTTTACAGCTTAAATTTTCAAGAGAAAAGGAGGAAAGCGGTTCACTCTCATCAGATGCTACCGATGGCTTGAGGTCGGAGGAAAGGGTCGGGTCACCAAAGGTCGGAAGGTCAAGAGGAGATGTCTCAAGTGACAAGTAAGATCAATATGGAATCTTATCTAATCCTCTTAATGTTTAGGATATAGGAAAACCTTTTAATTTGGTGTAAACTTTTTTATATGTTAATCTTCTTCTTTGGAAGAAAAAGAATCTATGGGATAGTTTGAAACTAGATCACTTGGGGCACTCTGGTGGTCTAGTGGTTATGACACTGGTCTAATAATCCAGAGGTCGTGGGTTCAAATCCCACACGGTGTGCCTGTGATTTTCTCATAGCAGCCAAGATCTACTTTATACAGCAGTAGCTTGTGTTACCTCTGTGGTATTGTTGGAGACAAAATTAATATCTTATTTGTTGTCTCTATCATCCAACAAATTAGTTATTCCATTTAATTTGAATCTTCTTCTTTATCG
This sequence comes from Lytechinus pictus, assembly GCF_037042905.1. Classification (NCBI taxonomy): domain Eukaryota; kingdom Metazoa; phylum Echinodermata; class Echinoidea; order Temnopleuroida; family Toxopneustidae; genus Lytechinus; species Lytechinus pictus. Next base: position 6,279,637 of record NC_087259.1, read on the forward strand.
TTGTCTTTGTTGTCATCTTCTTCTTTGTCTTTATTTTCATCGTTGTTTTCTTCTTCTTCTTTCTTTGTCTTCTCCTTCTCATACTACTATTCCTCCTACACTATTTTCTCCTTATTTTTCCCTTCTTTCCCTTTAAATATCCCTTTCATCCTTTCTTCTCCTTATTCTCCTTTCATTCTCCTCCTTCTCTTCTTCCTCTTTCTTTCCTTCCTCTATCACTTTTTCTTCCCTTTCCTTCTATTCCTTTTCTTCCAATCTCTTGTTCTTCTTTTCTTTATTCTTCAATCTCTTTACCTTCTACTTGATCTTATTGTCATAATGAAATGGTTTTTGCAGTTTACATATTTTTTCCCAGAAATCTTAATACTAGAATGAGAATCATCTCTTTTTACCTAACACAAAATACAATGTATTTTTTATATATTTATTTTATATAACCAAGTATAATGGTAGTCAACTGAACCTAAGTGTACTTATTATTATAATGTACTAACAGATTATTGTTTAAAGACTTTGCAAAGAGATTAAATGAACTGATATTAATTCTATTTTTTTTTGTTAACAGTGAAAGCAGAATAAAACACAACAACAATTCAGAATCACAACTATCAACGGTAAGACCTGTCAAATATTTTGTATTTTGATTTCGTTGGTCATTCCACTTTGCATGGACGTAATATATGGTACATGTACTCAGTAAAATAATAACCTTCTCTTATAGCATTTTTCATAGAAAAAGTGAAATTGATAACATGCGAGTGATGCTCTAAGAACATACAAAGCCTATATATGCTCTTTCAACTATTAAAACTTGGGCATTGTGAGATAAAAATTGTAAAAAAGTCATTTGTATAATCAATTGTGAAGCATTGTGATGCAAGAACTTAGGGGTGTTTCACAAAGATTTAAGTATGACGGGAGTCATGCTTAAATGCCTAGTTGCATGCGTTACAAAAGACACGACCGTATTGTGTATTGATCAATAAGATTGCACGTAGCATATATACCATATTCATTTAAGTTCAACTTTAAGTCATACTTAAATCTTTGTGAAACACTCTCCTGGATCCCATTCTTGCCATTCAAAAAAAAAAGGGGCAATTCCATAGAGAATGTAATCTGGCAGCGTTCACCCCTGTTCTGTGTATAAATGCTCTAGTGCATGAAAGAAAGTAAACATGGGCAAAACAATGGGGGGTGGATCTACATGTACATGTAGTCTGCAGACACAGACCCATGGTTTTCGCCATTCGCATTGTGCATATGGCAGGGTCTGAAATAGTGAGACTAGATTCACAATGTACTCTGGCTGCCTCTACCAAAGACACATACAGAGAGTTTGGAGTCTAGTCTTAACCCTGGACGTGGTACCAAAATTTTGCACAAAGTCCTTTTGTAAACGAAGAGGAGCTTGTCAAATTGTCAAGACAACAATAAATGTATCATATCTAGAAAACATTTTGAACAAACATGCAATTTGAATGTTGGCGTGGCTGACTTTCCATAGTTGTGGTTGATCGGATCATGGATCTACATGTACTTTGTGAAACATGGCCCAGATTTGATTTGGCATTTCCTGTTGATACGGTTATTGATGAAATTATCTAAATGTTTCAAATTGAAATACTTCAATCCCTATTCACACCCTGGGAAATGCTAATTACTGAATGAAGCTATAATTTGTTACATTTTATGGTGTCGGTGAACCATTTCAAATAGATTAACTTTGATCCTGCTGTATCTTTTTAATTAGACCACCTGTGATATTTTAAGGGTACCACAGTTTTTTTGTTATTATTTGTAAACAATTTTGTTCATCAAAATATCCATGTACATGTACCTGGCGTGTAACCGCATGAATAATCCTGAAATAATTACGTTAAGTGCATGCCAGATATCGTGAGATATGTGATTACTAGTAATTGGTATGATAATGAATGAAGTTTTAAATCATAAATCTCATTATATCCTTGGAATTTCTATATTGCAAAAATTTATAATTAAATTTGCTATACATATATATTTTTTTCAACTGAAATAGAGTTCATTGCAAATTGTATAAGAACCTACCGCCCCAATTATCCCTTTTTCAACATACATGTAAGAGTGAGAACTTTTGTTTATACTTTTATCTTTTTAGAGTCCCTCATCGAGTAAGGCCAAACTGATCTCCCGGATGGCCAAAATGGGACAGCCCATGCTGCCGCTGTCTGGCGCCATCGTAGCCCATGACAGCACAGACTCAGAAGCAGATGTGAGTTATATTCCATTCAATAAAAATTCAACTTTTATTTTATACTCTATTGATTCATTGGAAAAATCCACAATTTCTAATAACAAATTTACAATCAACCAATCAAAAATGAATGATTTCAGTAGCTTTTAACTGTTCTTGCAAATTTGTTTAACAAGTTTTATGAAACTTCTTTAATTTGAGTAAACTGGGCATAAGCTAAATGTGTCTCAGAGATGGTTATCAAAATCGGGCTAATAAATTGCTACTTGTGTCTAAATTATAGTTTTTCCTCCTATATTGTGGTGTGTGTCAGGGATTTTAAGGACAAATACAAGCACTTAATACTGTATACACATGTTTCATCTTAGTTTGAGAACTTTTTGAATCAGCTGCTCACAAAGTGAAACGATCCCTTTAAAGGGATGGTCCGGGCTGAAAGTATGTATAGCTTAATAAATAGAGTAGAATTCACTGAGCAAAATGCTGAAAATTTCATCAAAATCGGATAACAAATAACAAAGTTATTGAATTTTAAAGTTTAGCAATATTTTGTGAAAACAGTCGTCATGAATATTCATTAGGTGGGCTGATGATGTCACATCTCCTTTTGTTCTTTTGTATTTTATTGTATGAAATTAGGTTTATTCAAATTTTTTCCTCCTAGAACTAGAAAAATTGGATTGTCAACTGATTTAGTGCATTAGATATTTATTGCTGCAACTTATTTCATTATAAGGGAGACATATTATTCACACAAGTATGAAATAATGAAAAAAATATGATTTTATGTAATAACATAAGAAAACAGAAAGTGGAGATGTGACATCATCAGCCCACCTAATGAATATTCATGACGACAGTTTTCACAAAATATTGCTAAACTTTAAAATTCAATAACTTTATTATTTGTTATTCGATTTTGATGAAATTTTCGGCATTTTGCTCAGTGAATTCTACTCTATTTATTAAGCTATAAATACTTTCAGCCCGGACCATCCCTTTAAGCATGCATCAGAAGAAGAAATGTGTGCACATTACAGTGATAATCATGAAAGAACATATAAATGTACTTGTAGCGTACGTACAGCACATTGATGATGATTTTAGAGCCAAAAAGATGTTACTCTTACAGGCCTACATAATGAATGCCATTTTTGCACTCACTTGCTGCGATGCTGAAGGCATTGTGCGTCTAATCTACATGACGTGAAATATCCTTTGTGAAACCAGTTCCCCTGTCTCCAGATGGAAAGTGAAAGTATACAACAGGCCCAGGTGTATATTAGAATTAGGTTAGATTGCATTGTGGTTTTGTGGTTGAATAATACTGTTTTTGTGATTTTCTTTATCAGCAGTTTCCATATTTTGTTTATAGAGAGTCTGAAGTTTGGTGGTTGGTGAAATATGAAGTTGGCTGAGGTTGACAAAGACATTTTAGGGGGGGGGGGAATTGAACTGTCAAAATCCAGAAATGTTTGTTGTTCTTAGTAAATCTAAGAGCTCCTACATATATTCATATTAATTTTATCAAGTCATATGCATTAGCATTTCCCTGTGCAATCTTAAGAATCTTGAGAACTATAAGGAGCTTTCATATTTCAACCAACATTTGACTTTGATGAGACAATGCCACAGGAAACCACTTTCTTAACGCTGGATTATTAAAAAGTTGTGTAATGTCTCTGAAATACGCAAGATGTACATCAATTGCACTAATACCCCATTTCCATGAATTAAGTGCATAACTAAGGCATAACCATTCTTGATTCAATACAACATATGTAAAATGCAGATCATTGTGAAATTCCAGATGGGTGCCAAGTTTTTTGCCCAAAAGTGATTTATTGGTATTTGATTTCTCTTAATCGCCAGGCTGTTGGCCATTGTGCTGCTTGGAAACGTTTCAACCAATTGTCCAAAATGGACCAAAGGATTTAAGAGAGAGAGACGGGGACAGATATATATATAGAAAGAGAGAAAAAGGGAAGAGCATGAGAGAGGGAGAGAGAGAGGGGGAGAGATGGAGTAAGATAGATAGAGAGAAGAGAGAAAGGAAACGATTTTGGAACAGACAGAGACAGAGGCAAAATGAAATTATAACTACATTTTAGAGGGGTGCAGCAAATGTTTCCTCCTATGTCATCGGGGAGCACCTACATGTACATGTACAGGTATGCAACTGTATTCAACGTCTGGAGTTTCACTTTGTCTGTGGAGTCGAATGATTGATGTCTGCTATCCGAAAAGCATTCTTCTACTTTCTTCAGGATATGCTTATCTCCGTGTGGTACGACCAAGGGAACGGAGGTGCAAAATACAACAAAACATCTTTCAAGAAATGAAACCTGAAAGTTAGATCCTAAGAACAGAACTAAATTGGATTCTTCTACTTTTCCTCAGGATGCACTTAACCTTTATATGATATTTTGAAAGGAGCAGATGTGCTAATAGCGGAGTCGAACAGGGTGACTTCTTTTAAGAGGAGAAACACAATAGTTGAGCTGTCTTGCAAGATTTCATTCGAAATCATTGATAGTAATAATAATGATAATATTTCATTTTATTGTAGTGTTTGATACATTGGAGTGATGTCTCTTAGCGCTACATGGTTAGCATTTTTTATATTGAATATCAAAGTGGAATGCAGTTTGTGAAACTTTGACAGCAGTGACCTCAGGCAAGAAAATATATCTTTGGAAAGGAATGACCTCAAAAGGAGTGACTATCTCTCTTAGGGTTTAAACTTGAGAGAGATACTGTATGGATGGATACGGCAGTATGAGTGAAAGAACTGCGCAAAATGACAAATAACGTGCATTCTGCTACACGCATGATGCATGGAGGTGATTGGACTTTTTAATCGGTATTGACTTGAAATTTGGATCTTTCCGGATATGAACTCTGTACAAGATTGACAGTTCTTGGGAGAGACTTGACTTAACAGATGAAGGACTCCTTGGAGGGGAAAATGAGAGAACGTCCTAGAGATCAAAGTCCTTTTCTACAGCCATTGCGAATCGTTCTGAGGACTAGCTCTTTTGAGATTATCTGGATGATTGAGTGAAGGAGAACTGAATTAATGCTAGATGAATGGATGTTGATGGGCCCCCAGGGATCTATAATTAGGCATTAACATGGATGTACCACAGAGAGGTTCTACCTGTCCTGCAGGGATGTGATTAGTGCATGTTCATTGGCATATTTTCACCTTTACTTCTGTATGTTTGGAAGATGGATTAATCACATTTCAGATGGGATAGCACGGGATTGGAACGGTCGGAGTTGACAGAACTTGAAAACTGTACTATGTTTTTCAGTTGATTAGTGAACAGAAGTAGTCCACCATACCTAGATACTGTCTGTAACGACAGCTTGAAGAGGAATTTGCAGAAGTTTTCAAGCACTATTTCATCAATGGTTTGAAAATTTTGTCAGGGAAAATTTCAAGACAGAAGGTTTTGTGATAACCAGTGATCAATTTTATATGTATGTCATGATAGTCTTTTTTCATTCCTTAAATAAAGGTGCATGAGTGTAAGATCATCCATTCTACCATATTCCACTTCTATACTAGTATGGACATTATGACATGGTCTTGGTGATACTTCAAAGGCACAACCACTCCTGTAGGAAGCAGAAGGAGGAGAAGGAAACAGTTCTGTCCATTGATGTATTATTTGACATGCATTGTGGATATGCAGCTATTGTAGTAACCCTAATTGAAATAGATCACTCAATGATTGACGTTTTTACTTGGATCAGGAATTCATCAATTTGATTTTTAATTTCATAATCCAGTCCTTAGGGACAATTGTTCCATTGATGGAGATGTTGCCAGGATAATTTTATGGTATAGATTATCTAGCACTGAATACTAATTCTGATCCACATCCATATGTGTAAGCACGTGAAATACTATTTGAAGCGTTCATCAGCAGGAAATGCCACTGTGATGCGTTAGCTGCGACAAGATGGGCAACACCAAGAGCCGCTTCATCCACGTCGCGGAGATAGAAGAAGAGCGCAGCAAGAGGCGCGAGACGTGCATCCACACGGGGACGGTGAAACGCTGGAATACGGTGAAGAACGTGGATGCCATGGCCAATCGTATGGACAGTATCCTCGGGGTGGGATACGCCGACCGGCCGTTGAAGTCGGTCAAGAGTCTTGGTGATCTTATCTTTGAGAACTCTGTTCAGAACCCTATGCAAGGTCCGGTCAAGTTACGGGCAGCATCTCAGAGACTGGCAATAGTAAATGGCAGCTTTTTTTTAATTTTCTTGCTGTTTTTTTTCATCTGTCTCTATTAAAGAATTCATGATTTGAATAACATGTGGGCATTGTTGTATAAAGGGGTTAATATTCCTTTTAAACTTTTACCAACTAAGCAAGAATCTGTCATGGTCTTTTACTCATTATTTTACCAGTTATCATTATCAATTTAATTTTGTTTATGTCTATACATATTGTTATTCAAGAGTGTAATATGTTTTCAAGAACCTGGAACAGTTTGTTAAATTTTATTCAGCTTCCCTTGTGTATGATGTAAAGCAAGAATAATATTTACCAAATATCTTGTAAACTGTGCTGAAACACAGAATTTTACTATTCAAAAGATCTGTTTGAAATGGTTAAATGAGATTGGTCATTTGAAGCTGTAAAGAACAATAATTCATTACTTTCCTCCCCTCTTTCATTATCTCTTTCTCTCTCCTATCTATCTTTCTTTCTCACACTGTCTCTATTTATCTTCCCCCTCTCTCTCCAACCATCTCCCCCTCCTCTTTTCCTTCCCACCTCTCTTTCCCATTTCATCACTCTCTTTTTACTCATCTCTGTCTTTTTATCCCACGCTCTCTCTGTCTCCCATCTGTAAGCAGGAAGCCAGTGTGTCTTCGGACACGGGAGGCATGTCGCCCTCGTCAGGTCACCCCAACATGATGGCCAAGAAGGCCATGAAGGTTCCCAAGAAGATGCACAATAACCACACCAATAACTTCCAATCCGACATGGGCCACGGCATGCACAACCAGCTCCCAAGGCCCGGTGACCCTGCTGGTACGTTATCACACACACGCCCCCCTTTTTACCCCTCTCTATGCTCCTTTTATTGCTCTGGGGGGGGGGGTGTTTCACAGAGATTTAAGTATGACTTAAGGCCACCGCACACCTTGCGACTGTTCGCGATCCGATTTTGGAACAAATCGCATTTTGCTCATTTTATGAAAATGTGAATAAAACATACATGTATCATTATATTTGAGGTTAAAATTAATTTAAAGAATACTAATATAACCATTTTGAGAGATGGCAAGCCTTTATTTTGGAGTAAAGGCCAAATTAGTTTCAAATCGTAGCCAATCGTACGACTGCTATGACGTCATTATGACTAGATATTAAATTTGTTTTTATTCTAAGAAGGATGATAGCATAGTCACAGATTTGAACAGAGGTATTCGTACGATGATTTTGAACATTACGCAGTAAGATATTCCAAGTCTCAATAAGCATCAAATTTTACGTTTTATTCCAAAATTGAGTCGCACACCAATTGTAAGGTGTGCGGTCGCCTTCAGAGTCGCACTTAAATGCCTCATTGCATGCAGTATAAAAGGCATGACCGCATTGGTCAGATCATGCAAAGAGGACGCGCACTACTGCGTATTGATCGATAAGATTGCGCGTTACATATCTTGTACGCGTTGGCATTTAAGTATGAGCTAAGTCATACTTAAATCTTTGCGAAACACCCCCGAGGGTGGGTATTCAATTGAAAGTACATGTATTGATTTTGTATTCTACTTAGCATATTTTCTTGGCTAAGCAGTATGCTTAAACTCGTATTCAGATCACATCAAAGTATTTTACTTTATTCAATGCAACTTTAAGCAACATACTTATTAATAACAATTGTGACGTCATAAGATTTAAACCAAAATAATGCGCAATTAATGTAGAACCATCCCATTCACGTATGCATAGGATGTACATGTATGACTGCGTGCGTGTATGTTTGTAAACTGCATGCAAGACAGACTTAACCCATGTAGGCTGCAGACTTAGATTTAAGCAAAATACTTAGCCCCAAAAATGCAAGTGAATACCAAAGATGGATAAGTAATTCACTTAAGCAAAATACTTAAAATTCTGGCTTACATGTAAGTATCAAATTGAATACTGGCCATGGGCTCTGTATCATAGTGTAGTGGTCCACCTGCATTCCCCCCAATCAGTTATATCGGGAGGAGAGACCCGCGGGTCATAGTGATTCAGTTCGCTTTTCGCCTCCCAGGCACAGGTGACGCCAAACAAAATAATAATAATAATAATAAAGGTTTAAAGTCAATCGAATCAAGATCATCGTTGCATGCGTACTTTGTTCAGAACAATTACCAGGAACCAATCGGAGCGGTTCTGTCATATTTGCAATCCATTTGCAAACCTCTATGTTAGGGACCAGATTGGTTTAACCCTCTAGTAGGCATTCCTTCCCTAGGTTTTTGACTTGAAAGAATGTTGCAAATGTGATGTTTATGATTCTACTGATGATGATGATGATTATGATAATGATGTTGACAGTAACGTTTTTAATGTTGATGGTGATGATGATGATGAAGAGGAGGAGGCCAATGATGGCAATAATTTATGGTGGTAAGATTATGCTATTGACAATGGCTTTGATGATGGTAAATGTTGACGCTGCTGTTGATGATGATGATGATGGTGGTGATGATGCTGAGAATGATGATGACAACGATGACGACGATGATGATAAAATTAAGGCATGATAATGATGAAAATGATGGTGTCGTTGGTGATGATGAATGTGGTTGTGATGGTGATGGTGATGATGGGCTATTCCACGGTTACCCACGTTACATTTGGAGACACCTTGACTCATACTTGGAGCCGTAACTCCATTATTATTGATAGGAACTAAACATCTCTTTATCACAACATAGTACGCAGTCTGACTATCCTTTGTATAAAAACAAAACTTGGGAAATTGCATTATGCTCCTGGCAAATCTTTGAAATGTGTCGGTTACTCATGTTACATGATTTGGACATGCATAAAATGAAAAGTGGACATAAGTGAAAAGTGTCCTCATACAAGGCTTTTATGAAAGTTGATTATATCCATTTCAAAGAAGTATATTAGGGAGACAAATTTGTATTTTTATTTAAAAAATAAAGAACACATGGTTTTTACTAGGGGTGCAGATAAAGTGGTTACTCACGTTACGGTTCAGATGGGCTATATGTACAAAGACACATTGAGCTCATGTCCACCAACCTATGGAATTGCCCTGATGATGAATTAGCCATTACTGTTATCTGCTGTCTACGAAATATCAAAAATATAAACAAAAATACATGTATAAATGATGGATGCTGGTCTACCAAATGTGTACAATATTTTGGCAGCATTCTGTTCCAAAAGTTGGCTGGGAAAAGAATGGAAAAAAAACATTGATCCTACCCAAAATTTTATCCCTTTAGAATTAGGATTTGGCAAAATGCATTTATTGCATTGTCAGATTATCAAAGGAAACCGAGTGACTCGCTTTGAAGCTAGTCTGCAGGCACAGACCCTGATTGAAACTTTGATCAACCAGTCTTTGGAGGATTTTTACCTTCCCTTTTTTCATGTTTCTCTCACTTGCAAAGACTAGCACGTATAAAACTTACTGTTTCATTTTAGCAAGAGGGCCTTCAGTACTGTAGGCTGCACGTTCAGACCCTTGACTCGAGTGAAAGGTTTGCACAGCAGACTACTTTTAAGCCTGCACAAAGAAAAATCTCACCCCTGAAAAACACACTTACACACAAAACCCTCCCTCTATACGGATGATCAAACGAACCCAAAACAATAAAACTATTAATTTCATAATAATGTACAGGGGGAATGCCTAATTGCTGTAATACAAATAGTGCAATGAGACACTCAGTCACTGATAACCCGTATACAATCATTGTATTATTATTATTATAATGCAAAACAGTTGTATTTTTTTGTAACATAGACAAATGATAAATGGAAGTGATGGATGGAATACTATTATTATCATTATAATTTATTATTCGTTTTTTATTTTGTTTTATTTTTGAAATTTATTTTATTTTATTTCATCATTATTATCATTATTATTTATTTATTTTATTTGTATTATTTTTTTTTATGGGGGGGAGGTAATAATAATATAATATTCCGCATTTATATAGCGCTTAATACATCGGAACGACGTCTCTAAGCGCTTTACAGACATATTATTACATATAATTACATGTATTCAACTGTTAGTGTTAGCAAGTAATTGATAATCTATGCATGTCTTTGTGGTTTCCAAATGATCCAGTTTCAGAAATGGTGGCATTGCCTGAAATTGATGATTCAATCACCTACACATCTCCTAATAGAGGCCCAGGTATGAATATCGTCATGGTTACCATTGCTTTATAACCCCTAATAGCAAGCACACACTCATTGCGAAAACCTATTCATAATCTATGCATATAATCTAAATGTAATACAATATGTACAATTTTTGTACTTGTACTATCCTATGCTTTAGATGTTTTAACATAAACGTGTACAGTGTTAATTTGAAGGTGTCGATTACTAACTGTTGATCTCATGCTGTGTACCTTTAGAATTTTTGTCCTTTGCTTCTAATATGGTTGTCTGTCTTCTGATCCAGCAAATGACCTAAATTTGGTTTAAAAAAAAAGAAGAAATGTTCAATTTTTACTATTTTATATACTTGAATCTATTTTGTAACAAAAGTTCATCCGTAGATTTTAGTTCTTTAAAAGCAAGTTTTCATGCCTATTTTGGTGAGGGCATTGATCATCTTTTTTTTTTATGAACTAGTGAACGCCATTGACACATGTACATTATTTATTGTCAAAAAATGTAAAGATCATTGACCCACAGAAAGGAATGTTTCAAGTAGATTTGATATGAAGTAATACGTACGGCTATAAATCCTCCATTTCAGCAATGGAGGACCCTCCCAAATTTGAAGAATTCTCCGCCCCTACTACTGCTGGAAAGCCAGGTATGAAGAAATATGATGATGTATGCCTTTGACTATGTCTATATGTTTAACATTCAACCACATTTCATCCATGGAGAGAAGGAAACAAACAAACATGCCTTTGAAATCAAATTACATTTTTCCATATCTCCACCCTATTATTACATAACAAGATTTTTTTTTATCATTTTACATAAGAAATTTCACAAATGAATGTCTTCTTAAATGAATGACATTATATTTCCTTTTCCCCTTTAATATTTAAGAATGCATAGACCCAAGATTGCCCCCCCCCCAATTTCAAAATAGGAATATGCGTGAAGCTCTTAAAATTGCTCCTTCATATTGCTATTGGGTTCATTGGAAACTTCCATTAGGAATGTTACAGAAGGAGAAGTCATGTACATGTAGGTAAGATGTCACCCAGAACCACCCCATCCTGGGGGGTGTTTCATAAAGCTGTTTGTATAAAGTTAAGAACGACTTTTAGAACGACTGGTGAACCTTTCTTACGCACTGAATCATCGCCAATGAACATTGAATGGTGAATACCATTTACCACAAGAAAGGATCACCAGTCGTTCTCAAAGTCACTCTTAACTTATGAACAGCTTTATGAAATGGCCCCCAGGTAAAAGTTATAGGAGCCTCCAGAAATCCCCCCCCCCCTGTCCCTGGTACAAGTTGGCTAGTTGAAAATGTAATTAAGAAGGATTTTCTTGCAAATAAAATGCCCCCCCCCCCTTCCTGTTACAATTAGACTTTATCACCTTTCTGATTCGGGACCATGACATTTGCTCCGGCGACAATTGCTCCAATGGAAAATCTCCACGTAAAAGCCAATACAATGTACATGTACATGTAGATAACCATCATGACCAATAATGATAGTAATAACACAATTCTTGTATAGGGCAGGCATATCACATTATGACGTGACGTCTCTATGTGCTTCCAAGGGACTTAGATATTATTACCCTGGCTTTAGCCCCACAGCCTATTCCAGTGTGAAGGCATTTCAAGGAATAACCTCACCTGGGTTGAGTTCAGCACTGGTACAGTACCCATGACCTTCTGTTTCAAAGTCAGAAGACTAATCCACTGGGCCACAGTGTTCCAATAATTAACCCCTAATCATTATCTTTACATTATTCTGAACGAAAAACTCTATTACAATCCTAACTCTAACCCTATATGCCTTCTGAGATATCAAGACCGGAGCAAATGTCGCAGGAGCAAACGTCGCGTCACCTTGTGATTCAGCTACAGTCATGGATGGTATCTATTGACTCATGCTCTTAGTCCTTTACTGTTGGTTGTGAGATCATGGTTAAAAAAGAGAAGTCATTCCATTGCATTCTGCTTAACCCTTTCAATGCTACTGGAAAAATAGTCCTGGCCGTGTCTTACAAAGAGTTACAATTGATCCGATCAATCGTAACTCAATGGATATCCATCAGTGTCATAATTTTTTCTACAGGAAATGTGCACAATGTCCTTTGTATACAAAGAGAAGCACAGTGAATTTTCAAGACAGCGATGAATGCATGAATATACATCATAGCTAGAAAATATTTTGAACAAACATGCATAATAGATTATGACTTTGCTGGCCGTCCATAGTTGCGATCGATCGGACCATCGCAATTCTTTGTAAGACGGGGCCCAAGTCTGAGATCAGCAAAATGCAGGTCGACAATGAAAATAACGGGCTATATATTGGAAGTAATTGCGTTTCTAGTTCAAGGGAAACGTTTGTTGTTCAAAGGGTGAAGATCGTACATGTATTTATGAATTCCAAAGTACTTTCCATGTTATTTTAGAATAATACTATTGTAAAAAAAAAAAAGTTCCATTGCACAGGATTGCTATTCGGATGCCCATGTATTAAAAATATGACTAATCCAAAGAGGCAAAATCTGAATCGTTGTGAACAATTAAGATTTATTGAGTAGAAGAAATAACCAGTTGTCTCACTACATGTACAGTATGTATCAAACGTAGTAGGAAAGCTTTCCTACTACGTTTGATACATCATGATACAACTGGTTATTTCTTCTACTCAATCCTTCACCACGATGAACCTCTTCCACATCAATTAAGATTTATTCCCATATACTACGCTGCGTGCAGTCGCAGCGAAATAGAGTTAATTTCTGAGCATTTTGGTGCTGCCCAAATCATGCAGCATTTCACTATCATTCTTATCAGCTTCTTTCAACAATGCGATCTCATGTCGAGTACTATAGATGATGTTTATTGCTCATACACTCACAGCTCATTTATTGTCTCATATTTCGCCACTTCATAACAATATTCCTCTTTATAGCTTTTTTTAAACAATTTAATGCATGTTGATGATATGCAGTGTACTATGGGTCACTCCACCAAAATTTGAAAATTCATCCATGTAAACTCCTGAAGTAAAAGAAATTGGGTATCAATGAGTTAGTGTATCTTCAATATTTTGTGATAATCAAATTAAAGTTGAAAATTCATAAACCCCTGAAGAAAAAGAAATTGGGTTTCATGCTGTCAGTGTGTTTTCTTAATTTATGACTATCAAATTAAAATGGAAAAATCCATAAACCGTTGAAGAAAAAGAAATTGGGTTTCATGCTGTGAGTGTGTTTTCTTATTTTATGACCATCAAATTAAAATTGAAAATTCATAAACCCTTGAAGAAAAAGAAATTGGGTATCCTGCTGTCAGTGTGTTTTCTTATTTTATGACTATGAAATTAAAATGGAAATTCATAAACCGTTGGAGTAAAAGGAATTTTGTCTCATGCTACATGTATACATGTATGTGTGTCTCCTTATCATCATCATATTGAAAATTCATAAACTTTTGAAGTAAAAGGAATTGTGTCTCCTTATTACCATCAAATTAAAATTGAAAATTAATAAACTTTTGAAGTAAAAGGAATTGTGTTTCATGCTATCTGTGTGTCTCCTTATCACCATCAAATTAAAATTGAAAATTCATAAACATAATAAAGCAGTAAAACAAAATGGATGTCAACCTGTCAGTGTGTCTTCTTACTTTCAAGGCTGTCAGCCATCTTGCGCCCTTGGTGGGTATAGCCCCTAGATTTGCTCAACACGCATTGGAGCTTAGTTTGATTTAATAGTCGAGATGATGTCATGGTTAGTTTACCTATTAAATCTTGTCAATGAGTTTGATATTGAGTTTGAACTTTTTGGAAAGTGCACGTCCTTATCAACTTATGGAACATTGATCATGATGCCCTTCATGAAGTTGTGATCAATATTAATTTGTAATTCATTGAATTAAAGAGCATACCTGTACCTCGATTACTGCCCCGTTTTCTTCATTACAATCCAAGTTACATTTATATACTTAGTCCATTCCATTAATATTTCAATGCGCTTTACAATTATAGCATACATACAATACATGTATATCACTTAATACATTAGAATATAATCATAATAATAAGAAGTCAAGGAAAAAATATATTAACATTTACTACATAATATTTATAAAACTAAGGAATTAAGGAGGAAGAAAGCAGGAATGTCTTTAGTCTGCTCTTAAAGGCCTCAACGGAAGGAGCATTGTAGGTTTGGGTAGGAAGTCTATTCCATAGAGTGGGAGCGATTGAGGAGAGGGCGCGATCACCATATCTATCTCTTAATGATTAGAATTGAAAATTCATAAATTCTTGATGAAAAAGTATAAATATTTAAAGGCCTATTTTTATTATTTATTTTATTTCTTTGTTTCTTCTTCTTTTTTTCTCTCTTTTTTTTTTTTTTGGGGGGGGGAGGTACTGTAATGTCCGACCCTGGCAAACTGATTGCACTGAAAATAATAGGATTCTGATTCACCGGAAAATAAAATTTAGCAATTTATTCAGGAAAGTACCTTTTTGTCTTGCTTCTTTTATGTGAAGTCCATAGTCCATTTATTCTCACAATATGAGTAAACACTCTGCCGGGCTTTGGACTCGAGTCGATAAGTCATGAGATTGTTATAAACCATACATTCGTAGATCCTTCTTAGCTTTTTTCTTACTGAATATTACTGCAGCACCACATATTGCAAATTATGTGAGCTGTTTTGGAGAGGAGTGTTTTGTGTGTATACTTTGATGTGGTAGAGTGGTTGAAATGGCTACTAAACCTGCAAAGACTAAGAGGGGTAAGTCTGAGGATGTATGATTGTGTGGTGTTAATCATTT
The DNA here is from genome assembly GCF_037042905.1 of Lytechinus pictus. Taxonomy (NCBI): domain Eukaryota; kingdom Metazoa; phylum Echinodermata; class Echinoidea; order Temnopleuroida; family Toxopneustidae; genus Lytechinus; species Lytechinus pictus. The sequence goes on from NC_087259.1 coordinate 6,295,120, forward strand.
TCATTTCCAAGTGTTGGTGCATTTGTTGAGTATTCATTTGTTATTCTCTAAAGCATCAACAGCTGCCATATGCTTGCATTTTTTGTGTATATTTACTTCTAATAAATCTTCTATTAATCTAGGACAATCTATTGGTGATATGGCTGATCCCTTATACTGGAAATTGTATCGAGATCCAAATCATGTGTGTCTTTCACTTTGTGATGATATTTATTGATTCCTGTATCATTATTCTGCTACATGTACATGTATTTGTTGTTTACATCTCCACAACTTAAATTATGATAGATTAAATACTCCTCTAAATGTATCTCTTGTTCATGAGGTGGGTGCCCTTCACTAGCGTACATGTACCTACGGAAAATCCTGGAAAATCCTAGGTACGCCAGTGGTGCTCTTCCATTGAAACATGATGTCCAGTATAATTAGATGTTGTGAAGCTGAAAAGAGAAACAAATAAAAAAAATAAAATTTTTAATCAAAAAAAATTAAAAAAAATTTGTTTCTTTAAAAAGAAAGAAATTTTGATAAAATTTGTGTATGTTACTTCTAGTTCACCAGGTGGCAATATATAATCCCCAGTCGGCCCACAACCAGTCCCAGGCCATGCCCCCAGGCCAGGGCCATCTATCACATCAAAACCAGGCCGGTGGGATGGGCATGCAACACGGTCAACAACAGCTACCGGTGAGTACTGAAACAAGTAGGGACCGGGTGGGTGTTTCATAAAGCTGTTCGTAACTTAAGTGCAACTTTAAGAATGACCGGTGATCCTTTCTTCACACCAAAATGTTCATTGCCGATGGTTTAGCGGGTGTTGTTCTTTAAGTCGCTCTGAAATGAACGGCTTTAGGAAACACCCTCCAGTTTCATTGAAGACTTACAATGTACAATTATGGTCGCTTTGTCATTCTAGCAACTTCCATGGTAGCAGAGCTCAATAGCCAATCACAATCAGGTCCCCTATCTATTATTTTTGTAAAACTGAAAGAAATCCGAAGAGACCAAAGGCACTTTATACTTCAGTACTGAAATAACCAGGGACTCGTTTATTTAAAGAAAGACTTACCATTATAGTAGCTTTGTCATTATCGCAACTTGCGTTGTAACAGGTGGACAAAGTAGCCAATCAAATTCAAGGTTTCCAATAGTAATTACCATGTTTTGGCAAGTTTCCATAATTCCAAGTCGCAACGAAACAGCGACCCTGACAAATATTTATGTCAAACTGACAGAGATCCAGAGAGACTGAAGGTCCATAAGGCCAAAATGTCCTTATGCCATGAGCCCCCCCCCCCTACAGAGTCCTGGGGCCCATCTTACAAAGAGTTACGATTGATCCGATCAATCGCAACTATGGAAAGCCAGCAAAGTCAACATATACACTGCATGTTTGCTCAAAATTATTTCTAGATACGAATGTACATGTATATCCATAAATTCATTGATTTCTTGACAGTTCGGTGTGTTTAGTATCCTCATTTTTGCTATAAACAAAATGACATAGTGCAAATTTTCAGTAGGATCAATCATGACGATGATGGATTTCCTTAAAGTTGTGGTTGATCTGATCAATCGCAACTCTTTGAAAATCAATCGCAACTCTTTGTAAGATAGGACCGTGGTGTAGTATCAAGTTTCAAGCACTAACTACATGTAACTTCCCAGCTCTGACAATCATTGTTTTGATTGGTGTAGAAGTTCAGGGCCCCATCTTTCAAAGAGTTACGATTGATCCAGGTGTCGATGTTGCTGGTCGTCCATAGTTGTGATTGATCGGATCAATCGTAACTCCATGGAAATCCATCAGTGTTATAATTTTTTCTACAGGAAATTTGCACAATGTCCTTTGTAAACAAAGAGAAGCACAGTGAATTTTCAAGCAAACAATGAATGCATGAATTTTAAATCATAGTTAGAAAATATTGTGAACAAACATGCATAATAGATGTTGATGTTGCTGGCCGTTCATAAATGTGATTGATCAGATCAACCGCAACTCTTTGTAAGACGGGCCCCAGATAAGTATTTCATGAAACAGATATATACATGTAGCCAGTGATTTTCACTGAATACAATTATAAGCTACTAAAATCCTTGCATCTGATTGGCTCAGAACAAATTAGTTGGTGAAAATCACTTACAAGATGCTTCGTGAAACACTTCTTACGTCTTGCTTTGCTCTTTGTTCCTTCGCTATTGAGTAGGTGTCTCCATGTTTATGGATATATCCCTCTTATTCTCAGAAAAAAATGAACTATTATATACATGTATATTGAAAGGATAAACTCGAGGATAGTCTGTCCCACGATCCTTCAGTCCTTTAGCAATAGTCTTAAGTGATAAAACCCCAGGACGAATACCTTTCTGGACTGTCATAAGCTTTAAGGAGGTTAACAAATTTTAAAAAAAATGTTTTTCATACCTTTTAATAGGTATTATTTAATTCAATTTGAAGTGAAAAAGTGTGGTGCTGTGATATGAAAAGATAATATGGTTGCGAATTGAACTGTAACAGTCGAATGGATGAGTTTAAGTACATAGTGGTTTCCAATTAAAATGGTCCAAAATATAACTAACTCACACAATTAGGACCTACATTGCAGTTCTAGCAATTTCCCCAGTTGAACAAAATATTGATGAGTAATAGGCTTAGATTGGAGCTAAAATTAATCTGGTTTTAATGAAGCATGGTGCCTGTTGGTCCTGCGGAATGATTCATCAATCCACTGGCCTAGTTTCCCCTCAAGAGTTCCGAGGATTGTTCAGACACGGTGCTGCAGCAACAAAACTTAGCAACTAAACTTAGCACCTAAACTCAGCAACTAAACTGAGCAGTTAAAGATTTGGTAATATTCATTCCATTGATTGATTTCGGAGAGAAATTCACTTGGTTTCGATCAAAGAAATTTCAGTCTTGTTTTCTTTAATACTTAAAAGAGAGATTGAAAAAAAGGTAAAATTAAATAACATAAGACAAAGAGAAGATAAACATTTACCAAACTGTTTGTTTTATTACATTTAATTGTATTATTTTCGTTGTCAAAAGTTCATGATTGTAAATTTTTAATCATTTGTCTGTGTTATGCTTGACTTTTGTAAATAAAATCCTGGATTAGGAGGACAAAAAAACTTAGCTACAAAACTTAGCAACTAAACTCAGCAACAAAATTTTGCCACAAAACTCAGCAACAAAACGTGGCAATAAAAATTGGCAACAAAACTCAGCAAAAAAACTTGGCTACAAACTTTAGCAATTTTATCTGAAAAGTTATTGGGATGGCACATGTCAACAATTTTGTTATGTCCCAATTTGATAAAGAGCTCTGGAAAATTAAATTCTTTTTTAAAATTTCAATTTTGATAGCGTAAAGGGTTGCAGAAACGAGACTCGGGACGTCATGGAGAAATCTTTATGACATCATAGAACACGAGTCTTGACGTGAAAATGAAAATTATTCTGATGTCATGGGTTTGACATTGCCACTTTGGACTGGTTTCATAGAGATTTGATGATTTATAATGCACATTTATTACCATAAGTGGGGTGGATTGTCTCACAAGTTCTTAACGCTTTAAAAAGATGTTGCTTACCTATGTCGCACCACGTCTGAACGTGGCTTTACCTTCAAAAAATCTTTTACAACGAACCAACCTTTGCCAAAAGTGGGCATTATGTTGGCTAGTCGTCCTTGCCATTGGTTACCCCTACCATAAATCTCTCAAGATTAATATGTACACATGTGGAAAGCCATCCTGGTGGGTGTTTCATAAAGCTGTTCGTAAGTTAAGAGCGACTTTAAGAACGACTGGTGATCCTTTCTTGTGGGAAATGGTATATTCATTGGCGATGGTTTAGCGCGTAAGAAAGGTTCACCAGTCGTTCTTAAAGTCGCTCTCATCTTACGAACAGCTTTATGAAACGGCCCCCTGGTTAGTTTTTGCTCTTACCATATTGTGACCATCATGCCTTCTACCCTAATCAGCAATAATCATGAGATTTTGGCATGAATGTCCTGCCATAGTCAGGTAAAATCGGAGGTGATACATGTTGTTACTACATGTAGGTCTTAAAGCAGTGTGGTACTTTAACCGATTGACTAAAGAATTATTCATTTCCCAATAGACTTTGTCCAGGGCCCCATCTTACAAAGAGTTGCAATTGATCTGATCAACCACAACTATGGAAAGCCAGCATCGTCAACATCTAAACTGCATGTTTGTTAAGAATATTTTCTAGATATGATGTATATTCGATTCAAACATTTGTTTTCTTGAGAATTCAGTGTGTTTTTCTTTGTTTACAAAGGACATTGTGCAAATTTCCTGTAGTAAAAAATATGACATTGATGGCTTTCCAATTTTCCATATAGTGGAGAATGATAGGATCAATCGTAACTCTTTGTAAGACGGGGCCCAGGGGCCCGTACCACAAAGGTTAGCAATTAATCATGCACTTGATTTTCACGATTGGATATACATTGTAGTCAATGCAATCAATTGTAGAAAAATGCTCTACGATCATTGCTAAGTTTTGTGTTCCAGCCCCCTGGAGTAACTCGGTTCCAGTAGGCAGTGGGTTGATGTGCATTACCTGACAGTGAAATTAATATGGAAACAAATGCATAAAGATACACTTCGAAAGTATCAAATGTGACTATCTCCTGTTAAAAAAAGTTTTATTTTAATTTTTTTACAAAGAATTTATCGAAATATTAATATGATAACAGGGAAGAATTGTGGTTAAACACAACTTAAATTTCAACCAATCAGAAAAGAGCATTTTGGACTTGCAACTGAATTGTAATACAAGTTTTTCCCGCGACCGGTCTCAGATTGTATAAAATTTGAATTGCCCAACATAGCACTAAGTTCATTAATCCTTCGCCCATGAGAATTATGGGCAAATTTGCATTAATCCTGTGGAAACAAGAGACTTCAGTAGGTACATGTACATGTAATGGGTTGACTTTGGTGGTGGTGATGTTCTTTAGGGCATTTAAAAGCCTTGTGCATGAGAAATATCTTTGAGATGAAAGATTGCACCGAAATAGAAGCATCTCCTCAAAGCTGTAGATTCATCTCTTCTGAAAACAAATGTTTTATTTGATCGTTAACTCATCTCTATTGTTCTGTTCTGTCTCATGCATGTGCTTCCGATATGTCTTGCACCGACCCGCATGCCGTTGACACCGATTGCTCTGTCCGCTTCCTCCTGGAATGGCTTGGAATGTCTCCTGTCCTCCCTTGGCTCTTTTGCTGCACCCCTCTCTTTACCCGCTTTCTCTCTCTTGGCCACACAACTTTACCACCACCACTACCACCACTACCACCGCCATTACCACCACCACCACCACTACCACCACCACCACCACCCACTGCCGCTCTGTAGAACTATCCCTTGCATCAGCAACAGCAGCAGCAGCAGCAATCTCAACAGCAACACACGTATTACCAACCCCCACAACACATCCCCACGCAGAATCCAGGACAGACCCCCATGCAGCATCAGATGTCGCCGTACCCGGGACTTGGCAACCAGCAAGCGCTCGTCACCCAGCAGCAGCTGACCGACATGCAGATGGTCCCCATCGTGCTCTCGGAGGCCCGGCAGCACCACTCCGACATCAGAACGGCAGTCGGGAAGGTATCGGATCGCATCGATGACCTCTGTAAAAAGGTAAGTTCCTGGAGAAAGGATGAAGAATAGAGGGTTTTTTGTCAAGATCAGGGGCCTGTTTCATAAAACTTGTTACAATAACAAATTTGCAATAACAGTTTAGAGCTTACTGAAATCATTCAATCTGATTGGCTGATAGTAAACTTGTTATTAAAACAAGCCTTTATGAAACAGGCCCTAGGCCATATTTTCTAGGATAATGAAGTGTTTTTTTAGAGTTGATAGAATAATGGGAATATATAGTTCTTGATTTATCAAACGCATAGTTTCTTTCTTTAAGATTGATAAAGGGTTTTAAGCTTGAAAAGGATATCACTCTATGCATAATTGCAAGTCGATTCTGTTATACATATGCATTCACTTTTTAAATCAATTTTGTAGACATTTAATGCTTTTTACACTATTTTATATTTAATTATGATATCGAGACAAGTGCAACACAACGTACATTATACATGAAAATGCATTTTTGTAGTGAAATTATTGACCTGTGTATGATGAATTCTGCAATTTTAGATAACCTTTCAAGTTTGTTGATGGAGATTTTTTTGCTTGACTTAAAAACAATAAAATGGTTTCTCTGTGAAACTGAGATATTTAAGAGCCAAAATGCAAAGACTGTGTCCCAATATTGTTGATCATAAATGTAAATGTAAAGAAAAACCTTTTGCCAAAATTTTTGGCTAAAGTGTGTTTTTTTTAATAAGAGATGGAAACCAAACAATGTTGGATGTGTTCCATGTCGTTCCAAAAATAATACATTGACTTTGATATCCCAGTAAAGACAAAAGAATACAGTCTCTAATTATGTGTGATTAACATGAATAACAGATGTTCCTTTTAGTGTTATTACATGTACAACAATTTTTTTTAACAAGGATTTCTTTATTTCTTTAGTAATATTTCTCTTATTATCGGAGAATGATGAATTAAACAATCTTGAAAGGGGTTAGATGTTTGTGTAAACGTTGTTTCGTTGCCAAGTTGATCAAATGCATGAAGTCATTACTTACTGTACAGTATGTAGTTAAGTTGTTCTGAGTATGAGTACATGTAGCTTCTAGATGTTGTTAAACCGCAAGCCATTAAGGACACCGTTACATACTCCTCATGCGTGAACACTTCACGTTCTATCTGAACAAAGAATATCATTTACTTTGATCGGTATACACCCATTGTTGTGTAACAAAGTAATTGATCACAGAGGTCAAAGGTCAGCCGGAAACAAGAAAAATGAGAGTGGAGGCTACTTGTATCTATGGCACCGGTCAAGGAAGTCGGAACAGATTCAATAACATCCGTAATGCTATTTGCCAACAGGTCAATGACATTCAGACGACCCCATCCCAGCCGGCGTTGCCTAGCAACCAGGCGATGGAGGCGACGGTGTTGATGTCGAACATCTCGCGCATCGTGCAGGAGAACGAGCGGCTCAAGGAGGAGGTTTACGACAAGAATGCGAGGATCGAGAAACAGAATAACAAGATTTCGGAGTTGCTACAAAAGAATCAACTGTGAGTATTCGATTCAATTGTTTCTTTTTCCACTTTCAGTTTGTCATATATATGCAATAATGATGCAATTAACATATAGTATCCTTGTATAGTCACATGTAAAGAGATCAACATACATGTGGACGGTACAATAAACACTTATAAAAAAAAAAAATTTATTGAAAGATATTGGTCTGTCAACACTTCGACAAAATTCAACTCCAAAATGACCGATTACTACATAACAATATTGGACATAGGGTAATCAAGTATCACTAATTGTCTTGCACGAGTTTCAGGTAAAAAGTCATAGGTCATTAGGGTCAATGAGCTTTGACCATGTTGGGGGTATCAACATTGAAATCTTAACCAATGTTAAAAGTTTTTAAAATGTCATAATAACTTTAAAAGTTTATGGATCTATTTCAAGAAACTTGCACATATTAGGGTAATCAAGTATCACTGATCATCTTGGAAGAGATACAGGTCACATGATTAAGGTCATAGGTCATTTTAATAGCGTCAATGAACTTAGGCCATGTTGGGGGTATCAACATTGAAATCTTAAACCAAGGATAAAAATGTTGAAATGTCATATCAATTTTGTAAAGTAAATAAATCTGTTGTATAAAAACTGGATATAAGGGTGATCAAGTTACTGATCATTTTTCACAAGTTTCAGGTCACATGATCAAGGTCAAAAGTCATTAAGTGTCAATGAATTTTGTATTTCATTATCATATGAATAGTGTTTATGTGTGAAGTGTGTGAAGAATTATTCATCTGAGTTGCTTTAAGTTGGCTCTTTTGCTATATTAAATCTCGTATTGCAGGCGAGACTGACAGAGTCTTTCCACCTGTTTTGTTGGAGCATCACTAACCCTAATATAATGCAACATATGCATGTTAAAAAGGAAATCATCAAAAACAAAAATCATAATACTTTGCTTGTCACAATAGAAACACAGCCCTCATACACTGTTTAAGTACAAACCCAATATACTGTACCAACCTTGTTCACGTTTGCACTACAGGCATAATTCCAAAGGAGTTAATCATGATGGTCTACCTAAGAAGTGGGTAGCATGTGTGAATGTGGTTGCATCTTGTCTCCTTCGAATGACACCCCTGATTTTAATGCATAATTCATATATCCCATCAACTATAACACAAAGCTTAGCAATGATCGTAGGATGTTTTTCCACGATTGATTGCATTGACTGCAATGTACAATCAATCGCGAGAATCAAGCGTATGATTAATCGCTGACCTTTGTGTAACGGGACCCAGATTTTAATTCTCGATATCGAAAATAGTCAAACATTCCCAAGGTGAAGCTCACGCCGTTAACTTGTGTGAACCAGTAACTTCTGGGCCCTGTCTTACAAAGAGTTACGATTGATCCAATCAATTGTAACTCTATGGAAATCCATCAGTGCCATAATTTTTCTACAAGTAATTTGCAAAATGCCCTTTGTAAACAAAGGAGAACACACCAAATTGTCAATGAATTCATGGATATACATTCATATCTAGAAAATCTTTTGAACAAACATGCATTTTATATGTTGACTTTGCTGGCTTTCCATAGATGCGATTGATCGAATCAATCGCAACACTTTGTAAGATGGGCCCCAGGTAGGTCAGAATGGTATGCGGCAAGAGGGATAGCTCAAGTAGCAAGTTCCACAATGATTCCTACTCGAAATTGTAAGAAGAGATCGAGAATGCGGTGCGATAGCAGATGAGACTAGACTGGCGCTATGAGTAGACCAGGGGCCCGTTTCATAAAGAGTTACAACTGTTGTAACTTTGCCATAATGGCAACTACCATGGCAACAGGGCTCAGCAGCCAATCAAAATCAAGGTTACCATGGTAGTTGCCATAATGGCAAAGTTACAACAGTTGCAACTCTTTATGAAACGGGCCCCAGAGCTTGTTCGGTCACACATCACTGAACAAAAAGTACATGTAGAACTTCTAGTTCAGTGCACAAAGTGCATGGAAAATTCATGCCGTGTGCTTCATCTGGGAACTTTTGCCGAATGTCAGTAGCGAGAATTGTAATGCTCTTCTGGGCCAGTGATACAAAGCATAGTGACTGATCATTTAAATCATGGGTATAAATCATTATGTACAATCAAACCTGCAAAGCAGTTATGATCAATCTCTTGGCTTTGTGTTATGGGCCCCCAATGATGATTTTCATTTTTTTGTCTGGAATAGAACCACTTTTTTCTCCCATTGCTCTGTACATACACTGTACAAGAATAAGCATGTTTTATTAATAAATTAGCATGAGGAATTGTGAAGCAATCTGCATCCATTTGTATAATTTTTAAATTTGCAATCATTATCCTTTCCCCATAGGCCTACTGTATAGACTGTACCTCTATCTTATTTTCCCCTCAAAATAATCAAGTAACTAATTTTGCCTATTTCTAAAGAATGACACTTTTTATTTGTATCAATATAATTTCCCATAGAAAGAATGATGTAGGTTTATTATTTTTATATTTTTATATTTTTTTTCTGAAATGACGAAAATCCATATTCTATTGTTCAAAATAGACATAAAATGAAATACTCCGAAAATTTGCTTTGCCCAATTGATCGTGGGCCTGGCAGCCGCTGTGCAGCGCCAGATCGACAAGGCTCTATCCCTTTAATCGTTGAACGCCAAACAGGGTAGCAGCAACTCCCATCTTTTAACATATTTTGGTCTGACGCGGCCGAGGTTTGAACCCCCGACCTCCCGGTTGATGTAGGTTTATGTTATCTTTATGATTTTGTAATGAATTTGATTGCATCATTTGTGCATGTTAGTATTCTCACAAACAGGTTATCATTTAAATGCAGAATGCAAAGTTCACATCATAACAAAATGTTGATGAGCTGTCAGAAAAGATGAATCAAATGATGTATTCAAATAATAAATTTCTTATAATGGAATTCATTTTATATAAATTTCAATTCATTCATTTTTTGTATTCTTGTTGTTCTAACCCTAATAAGATATGGTGAAATGCATAAATTCAATATTATAGGAAATTTGATCATTACATTACTGAATTTACCCCCCCCCCCAAAAAAAAAAAAAAAAAAAAAAAAAACCTTCATATCAACATTTTTAATTCCAATTCTCTTTGAAGAAATGAATTTTTTTCATCAAGAGTTTTTGTGAATACCTTCTACCCAGTCATGACTGTACATGTACATGTCCAAGAGGTCAACACATTGAACAGAAACCATGCTTGAAGAGCCTCCACCCCTCATTTTGTTCTCTTTTTTTTTCTTTTTGAAAACTTCTTTTCCCCCAAGTTCGATATTACAGCATGTAAACCATGACCCGCTCTGGGCAGGTCTGTGTTATCATGGCCATTTATGCTGTTTCTTTGTTAGGTACGTGGAACAGAGCAACTCCCTGATGGAGAAGACCAGTGATTCATTTAAGATGACGGCAACGCAGTCCCAGCAACGAGTCTTGGAACTCGAACAGGAGAAGGTAAACAAATCGGACCACATCCAGGAATTGGTAATTTGACCCGTTTAAGTTTTTTCTGTTGGTCATGCCTCCCCCCCGGAAACTTCCCGTTGCTGAAGACAAGGATGAGGATGATGATGATGATAAATGACGATGTTGCCTGGAGCCTGACCCTACCAGTTCCATCCCGCCCGAAGGCTACTTCCTCAAGCACTTCTTGTTGACCGGTTTGCTGTAGTTATGTAGATACATTGTAGCTTTAGTTTCCTTGATTGTGTATGTCTGTGGACTTTGTGGATCACCGTATGGCAGAACAGGAGTGTTACATGAAGCGAATTGTCACTAGTTTTAACTTGAAAATGTTATTTATGACTGGAATTCTTACAGCTGATTGGCTGAGACCAAAGTCCTCAGTGAAAAACCACTGACAAGATGCTTCGTGAAATGCTCCCCTGGGGCCCATTTCATAAAACTTGTTATGATAACAAATTTACAATGATAATCTAAAGCTACTGAAATCAATCAATTTGATTGGCTGATAGTAAACGTAAATAGTATTAGAAGTTTTGTGAAACGGGACCCCGATCCTGTAGTATCCCCTCTCTTGCTTGATGCATCTGTCCAAAGAATGATCCTGCTGAGGATGTTGCAATCATCCATTGCTCTTGGGGGATGTTTCATAAAGCTGTGCACAATTTTTTACAGTGTACCTGACTTGCAAGCGACTGGTGTATGAAGTGCCAAAATGGAAAGTCATTTTTTCCCTCTGAAATACCAACAACCTATGATTGTATTTCAAATAATAATAATAATAATAATATAGAGTATTTATAAAGCGCCAAATCCACATTGATTATGTGCTCAAGGCGCTGACTTATACTTGGTATATTATTATAACCCCGGCTGTAGCTAAGCGGCCATATATGACTAAGACAAAAATGTACATGTACTTTGCCCTGGCAATTTGTTTGAGCATCAAGGATATTGATCATCACCTCCATATTTTCAACTTTAGCTATAAATGCGATAACAAATTCTTGAGATGCACATTTGACTTGCAAGATTCCAGTTGTTCGTAAATTTGTCCATTGCCTTGCTTCATGAAACACCCCCCAGAGCTTAAATGAGCTACATGTTCCCTGTTTTAGACTAAACTCATGTGATTGATATTGACAACAAGTGATTTGCTTATCATACTCCATGTAGAATCCCATTCACAGAGCTGCACTGGACTGTCAATGCAACAGAATGATCCCTAAAACCAACCGGGGCCCTGTTGCATAAAAGCTACTGTTATTGTAACTTTGCCATCCAATGGTAATTAGGTAATAGTGCTCATCAGCCAAATCAAAATCAAGGAGTCCATGAGAGTTACCATTGGATAGCAAAGTCACCATAATGCAATGGGGCCCTGGCCCGTAATTGTAGTTGGTTCATATAAAATGAATAGAAAATTACTGCCTTGACAATTTGAGATCGAGTTTAGAGGCTTCAATCTACTCAGATATAGTTAGGATTGTGAAGAGAATCAAACATATGAATATTTGTTATTGACTAGTTCGTGTATTCAGTTCAGCTGAGAAACAGCATGGAACATGAGTTCAATCAAGGACAAATCCTACAAAATTATACATGTTTTCTTTTGAAAATTAAGTTTAAAAGGAAAAATTTGGAGTACATTTGGCCTTTGATACCATTTCTTTTTGGTGCCAAGTTTTTAGTAAATGCAAGAACCACTAATCTTGGTAGTTATGCTATGGGAATGCTGTCCTCCCTCTTTTTGCAGTAGAAGTGCCCATATTATTTTTGTCAGGTCGTAGAAGACACCACAACTATGAGACTTGTTTTAAACTACTAATCTTTGAATTTCTGGTTGGCTGCGACCAATTCTGCCGTAAAAGTCTTTGGCCCGTATTCTGAAGTCAGGTTTAACTTAGACCATGGTCTAAACTCTGTGCTAAAATTATGGGAAGCCAAAAGTGTCAAAAATGTTATTAACTTGTATGTTTATTATGTTTACTGTGCTCTTTCCTGATTCATCGATGGTGAAGACAATCATCTTTTTATACTTCCTAAACAATTGTAAATGATTTGAGAGCCAAATGAGGTGAAATATTATATCTCGACTGTTAGTGATTTATGTAACGATTAGCTATCCATACTTAAACCACAACTTTAAACCTGAGTTTAAGTTAAACCCAACTTCAGAATACGGGCCTTTGAAAAGATGCTTTCATGAGCCATGCTCAGCTCCTGGTTCTTCCATGAATTTACATAATATTTACACTGCATCGTGTTTGTTGGAAACAGGTCCAGATGACCTCCGAGTTGAGCAATGCGACCTCAAAGATCAGTTCGCTACAGATGGAGCTGTCCAATGTACAACAGAGAGAGAGCCAGCTTCGTGCACAGCTGAATGGTGCCATCAACAACTCGCATGAAAACAGGGGAGAGCTGGACCAACTCAGACAACAACTCAAAGGTGCGTTGTGTTTACTCTCTCTTGTCAATAATTGTCCTTCTCCTAAATCTTTTTTTTATTCAATGTTTCCCTATCATCCTCTTTCTTTACGCCCGGATTACAAATAACATACATGTACAAGTACATGTATGTAAAAGCCATTTGTACATACTCCCTTAAAGATTAATGCCAGTTGTGGTAACAATCTCAAAATTACTTTTTACAGAATCCAATATAATGATCACCCAAGTGCCTGTTTGTATGAATAAAAAATATGTGCCAAAGGATTCTGGAAGAAATTGTGTAATTGCTGAGAAATAAGCAAAATAAGCGTGGATTCGGGCACTTCCAGCAATAATAATATACACTGTCCCTCGTGTGCCTATCTGTGTTGGCGATCTTCAGTGTGATTGTTTTTCAGCTTAGATTTAATGATTTCACAAAGTTCAGTTTATGTAACTGTACCAGATCTAGATCCACAATGATATAGTAATACTTAAAGGTCAAGTCCACCTCAGAAAAATGTTGATTTGAATCAATAAAGAAAAATCAGACAAGTCTAATGCTGAAAATTTCATCAAAATTGGATGTAAAATATGAAAGTTATGGCACTTTAAAGTTTCGCTTATTTTTCACAAAATAGTTATATGCACAATTTAGTCACACGCAACTGAGAGAATCGATGATGTCCCTCACTCACTATTTCCTTTGTTTTTTATTGTTTGAATTATACAAAATTTCATTTTTTACAGATTTGACAATAATGACCAACTTGACTGAACCATGAAATGTTAAACAATGGTACATGTAATTCCACATGTTCAGGGAGAAATGAAACTTTGTTTCACAGGACAATGGGGAGAAAATTAGAATATTTCATATTTCATGTAATAAACTACAAAAGAAATAGTGAGTGTGTGATGTCATCAGTTCCCTCATTTGCATACCGATCGGGATGTGCATATAACTGTTCTGTGAAATTAAGCAAAATTGAAAAATGTCATAACTTCCTAATTTTACATCCGATTTTGATGAAATTTTCAGCATTGTGCCTGTTGGATTTTTCTCTTTTTATTCAAATCAACTTTTTGTTGGGGTGGACTTGTCCTTTAACCTTGGTTGTACAGACTTTCTTATGAAATCAGTGTTTAACTGCAACTACTTTCATTTAGCTTTAAGTTCTGTTCCATTATTGCAATGAATGATATGAATGATATCAGTGATTATGAATTGATGGTGATGATGAGCATTATCATCGTCATCATGATTATGATATTAATAAAGATAAAGTTGATGATATTAGTAGTAACAATGATGGTAATGAAGACGATGATGATGATCGTGGTGATGATGATGGTGGTGATGATGATGATGAAGATGATGATGATGAAGATGATGATAATAGTGATGATGATGATGATGATAATAATTGTGATTATGACAATGATAATGGTGATGATGATGATGGTAATGGTGATAATGGTGATGATATTGATGATAATGATGATAATGGTTATGATGATGACGATTGTGATGATGATGATGACAATGATTAATAATCCCTCCACCTTAAAATTCTTTCTGTCAATGTAGAAAATGACAATAAGTACACTGAGGTTCTGAAGGCACTCAAGGATGAGAGACAGGTCAAGAAACAGTTGGAGAACAGAGTCACTACCTTGGAGGAGGAACTGTCTGAGATGAAGATGGAAAAGGATACAATTGAAAAGGTTGGTTCCACAAGGTTACATCATGTACCCCT